>NW_011887766.1:16758-107661 GCF_000806365.1 Fopius arisanus | reverse complement strand
ACTGGAAATTTCAAGCACAATTTTCTAACAGTGATGGATGAGTTGAACAAGGGGGCAACGATTTCCACCCTCATACCTAGAATGGCAGTCCGGGAAATTAGATCTTCTCAACTCGACTGCTGTCCGGGAATTAGGAAACGTCACCAGAGAGACAAGACACTCGGTCTACGTCTTGCGGAGGGCCACGGACGTGTGTCGAATTGCAGCATCAGCCGGATTTCATCGTTAGTCTTGAAGGATTCTCCAGATTCTCCGAAAATAGTGAGAAACAAAACCGGCAAACGTCACAATTGAGTTGATGGATTTCGTAAAATTTATTTATTCTCGAAATCACAGATGGATTTCAGCCTGTCAATTGACCTGACTCTTTCCATTTCATTAATTCCATCAAACAGGTTATTTCTTCACATTTTCCACGCTCCTGAGGATCGACAACCAGAGAACCGTTATGGGAATATGTATATCGTATATTTAGAATGTTAACTCTCAAGTTGACTGATTGAATCAGCGTGAAGCTAACATCATTTTTCGAGGCTCCTGAGGTGTACGAGATCAATGTTTATGGTAATCCATGATCACCATGTTAACAGCTTGAAGAACAGGAGAATAACGAAGTATATCAAAGTGAGAGAGGAGTTTGGAAAATTTTCAAGGCTCTTAAGTTTACCTCCCACTCCAACAAATCCAACTTGTCTCTTTTTCTCGTCGTTATTCAGTGCACTATTCTCTTCAAGTGGTCCTCAGCGGCTTATAACTCTCCATTATTGTAACTGCAGAAGGTCTGTGCTTTCTCCTGCTCCTCCATTGCCTGAATTAATTATCCTAACAGTAGCCAAGTGTGTATTTTAAATATTAACACGACCAGTGCAATGCCGCTGAATTGTCGTGACGTCGCCCTTTATTCAGCTCGCTATGTATGTGTGCTCATCTCAACCCACAACCCGGGTTCCTGCCAAATTGACCCCAGGGCAAAACTACCAGACCCTTTTCGTGCTACCCACACCCCTCCATCTCACCAATTCACCTCACTCTTTACCCCAAAACTGCGCGAATAAACCACTCGAATGAACGATTGACGCGTTTACCTCAGGTGAATTGAAATTGCCGTCGTATTTATCGAGTCCCTTCCTCCGAATTGACTATGAATTAGAAATGAAAATCCATTAAATTCCCGGGTGGAAGTGAATCGAGCGGAAGGTGAGAAAAATGCCGAGATTTTTCAGATGTGAGCGTTATTATGAACGGGAGGATGGCGCATTACTATGGAAACCAAGTGATTAAAATCCATCAAGGTGCCGCTATTGAAAGAGACATGATAAACATCATTGGTCATAATAAGAGAAGTGAGCTTATGCATGGAGCAGGAAAAAATGTTAAACCGGTGGAGCTCGGACCATTGACTCAATCGGGTGATTTTTCACTCACCACGATCTTCATTGGAGCTTCATTCCCCGTCCCAAACCATTTCAATAATGTGAGAGGTATTGCATCACCTGGAATCCTAAGGAACATAACCCAATCAATCTGGTACAACATCACAAATTCAACGTTGAATAGAAAGTCACTCTTCCATCAATTGCTGTCTCACTTTGAGAATTTATTTATTTATCCTGGTGTACGACATTGGTGTATGCACATTGGTTTCAGAGGGCTTTTGTTAGAAAATGGATGGTGGACTCGAATCGACTGCTTGACGGTTACACGTACCACTCGATACGAGCAATTTATCAGGCAGCCAAGTTCCGTGATCGGTCGGAACGATATTTGCGCAACTCGGGTAATCGTGGAATTATACACGACTCGTTATTGAATTGTTCTACCCCCGGCTAAATGAAGGGAGGAGTGGTGGAGGTGAATGGCAGTATTCGTTGGAGTGTTGGATTATAGTGTTGAGTATCTTTGTGCTTACATGTATCGGTAAAGAAGGAGATGAAGAACTAGTGTAACACACTGAGTTCTTGAAAAGCACTACCCTTAATGACTCGGGTGACAGCTAACCATTGCTGTACTTGTTCCACTTCTCATTGTTTGCGGGGATGAAGCAGGTACCGACCACCGGACATATCTTGAAAAGCTCTGTAACTTACTCGAGAAAATGAAAAATTTCGCGAGGCTTGTGCTGCAGAGCAGCACGCGATACTACAATGCACGCGATATTTCTAAAAGCTCTGGAAAGATTTTCGAGTGTTTCTCTGGTATGCTTTTTCTATCTCAGTTGGAGATACCATTTACCCAGTGAATGATTTTTCATGCTGGATTTTATCTCCGAGCTCTTCGTAAGTATCTCCCGATTTGTCCTCATCTCGCGGAAATTCCTATAACAATAAATTTGTGAAATTCATTCCGAGTGATACCGAGGAAATACTCATTTGGGGTTTATGACTCCCGTAGCAAAACAGTATAGAGAACAACGCTAAATTAATTCGGTGTGTTGTTTCGCAAAAACCGGATGAGTACTTTGTGTTGCTGCGCCGAGAAAACATATTTCGGCGTGTTCCGCTGTTGGGTATGGTGAGGTTCTTGCGAATTTCGAATTTCTACATAGTGAGGTTTACCGAAAGTGGCTGCGATCTCGGATACCTAAATACGAGCCCTAATGGCGCATACACAACTGCGGTTTGTTCAAAGTTTTCACCAGCGCAAACCGAAACTAGAGATCTCCTCGAGTACCGAGTTGCTTTTTCCCTAGAAAACTGAAAATGAATTTTCAATGAAAATTAACTGAAAATGAATTTGACCGTTTTCAAATACCAATGTTCAAATAACTTATGAATTCATTAAAGATATTTATTAACTTATCGCATGCATGACTTAATATATTTTCATATGTTAAAATATCAACCTACTAATAACCTGATAAGATCTAGAACAAATGGTTGAAACGTGCTATCACGTTTTAATTTATGTTCACTAACACGGCATTATAATCCATCGTCACAAATCACTGAAGAAAATAGTTTTTCATTCAGAGATTTTTTTTTTCCGAATACTTGACGACATTGTCGTCATGATTTATTCAGTATACGTGCGATAATGTCACGTTGATTCACGTATAAAACTCGTAAAATCTTTAAGTGCCACTCAAAGACCAGCGTTAGTGCTGTTAATCGGCTTCCACCACCAACATGCCTGGGTTGAACTTGTGACGAAGTATCGGAAGGATTTCTCACCAGACCTCCAAAGGGCTGCCCTTTCCCCGTCTTCTCTGAATGTATTGGCTCTCTTTCCAACTTTGAAGGGACGTCTATACGCACTTTACTTCCGTTCTGTAGATTTCCACTGGCAACTTCAGCAATTTACCAATTTCATGTATCAACAAACTTCTAGCTTTTTCTATTCATCAACTGATTCTCCCTGTACCCTGCAGTTTAACCACTAAAATTCAACTGAATATGAATTTCATTTCCACCATAACAATGCATTCAGGTGAATACAAATTGCATTAGGCTATAATGAGATCACATCAGAATGTAATTTCATCAAAATGTTGATCGAATTTCCTATCGTAGCGTTATGACCCACGATAATGAGGAATTCCGAGACTATGGGGACAATCCAAGTATCATTTTAATGAGATGAATTTCAATGTAATGGAAATGTAATAGTATCACGATTCATGGATTATATTAATTAATACATTGCATGACCTTGAAATTAATTGTCAGAGAAATGACATCGCAGAGTAATCGATGTAAGTTGTAGTGATTCACTGTAATGCAGCACCTGAGAACTACACCATTAAAAATTTGCAACAGGATTCTTCAACATTAAAAAATTCAATTGATCCAATAGCTTATGAAATCAGCAAAGTTATTACGCGATTTTCACTGAAAATATGAGAAGTTGAGAGTAATTTTATGATAATGTAGTGTTGGAAATATTTTCGACGTTGAAACGAAAGAGCAACCCGTTGTAACAGATCACAGGGAATAATGGAAACACTTAGGCTGTTTAAGACCGAAGTGTGGGTAGACCTGTCACCCTGGACGAACTGGTGACCAGAGACACTTTGATACGAACTCTCGAGCAAGCAACATTGGACATTAACAACGTAGCTTACATTATATCGAGTTATTAACTAAATTTTATTTGTTAACAATAAATGAATGATCGAGCCATTGAATTAAATTGTTGGCAATAGATTTTCACCTACAGCAGGCTAAGAAAAATTAAAAGACTGTATCTAAAAGTATAGAACTGAAATGTTTATTGAGTAATTCAATTTGATGGAGACTCCTGTGATTTGCCAGTGAAAGAAAAATACGGTGTACTAGGTGTGGTTTGAGGTGGCTGTTGGAGAAAAAAAAGAGAACCGCGATCTGGATGTAGGAAGTGGCGCGGACTTACGGTGCACCTACTTCCGAGTGATTTACGGTCGAGCTTCCCGGGACAGGAAATTCGTTAGGGTATACCCCGGGCATGGTGTGGTGTATTTCAGTATAGTAAGAAGGGCGGCTTTCGAGATGGTCTCTTGCACGCATTGTACCGTGCCCAGATAATGTTAACGAGTGCTCCGGATAACGTTTGCCCATGGTTCTTCCTTAATACGAGTATGTCGTGACTTACTTCTTTACAGCAGTGATTTGCCACTGAGGGTGCTTTTCGGTCTACCGTTATTCTCATTATTCTCTGTAAATTCAATGTAATCAACAATGGACGCTGGGTTATTCGCGGTGGGATGTTCACTGGATATTTTCATCACGAGTGTACTCAAATCCTCCACGGACGACCTCCGAATCAGTTATGCACGAAATTAATAAATTGTAAAAATTTTGACACATCCAACTAACAACAACCATGAAATAATATACTTCTCCACAATCTCATCAGCTACTGGTGCACACCCAAAATTTCCCGGGTTAATTAACCGTAACATTATCCGTCCCGCTTTGATCTACAGTATTACTCCTTCAAACGTGATTAACAAAACGCTGTACATTCACGGTTTTATCTGTCAAACTGAGAAATAATCCCAGTGACCCATATGAACCACCGAAATGAATCTTAATCCTGGAGTATGAGACCAACTGGCGCATTAACCCCGCAATCCCATCGAATTCTACATCTCGGATATTTTATGAGGAAGTGGCCATTATCCGACTCATTAGCGATTGTCAGGATAGCCTTTGATCCCACTTACATCCCATACCTTCCGCAATGTTATATCCATAATTTTCTGTTATACACAGTCATACACACTTGCTTGGTCGAGCGTGCTCCAGGAAGGGTCAATTTTCCTTGCTCTAACGAGAAAGTCGATGGTCTTATATTCACCACGTAGAAATAGCAACTCCAGCTCCAACTCCAGCTCGACTGCGTTGGTGCACCTCCTGGTGCATTTTACCTCATTTCACCTTGCCAATACATTTTTATCCTGCACGTACTTGCATCATGCGAATATTTCGCGAATAAACCGTTGAATATTCCCTACAAGGAACAATAAAAGACTCTCACCAACTCAAACAGCAGTTGATCTAAACGAGAGTCTGAAGAATTTTTTGCGTAGGCCCAAACCGATGAATAGAAAGATTCACGGGTGAAAGTCGTATACGTCGTCACGACGCGTCTGCAAGTCGTAATTTAGTGCGCGGGATAATAAAAGGAATAAAATTCTGTATACAGACATAATGTCTAGTCCCAAGTTTCCTTTTTCAATTCCTGTGACCTCTCCCTGCGCATGCATAACGAATTGAATAAAATATTCATAAATTTATGATGATTGAGATGAAGTCCGTTATCAGTGACGGTTATGCTTCTTCATACGACTCTCTCATCCTCCAAACTCCTCCATCATTCTTCCAGAATCACCAATAACCTCCTGGGTTTGACTTATCGATGATTCAGAAACGATCAATTCATGTAAATAGCTAAATATTTTTGCATACGCAGGGAGAATCGAGAGTTGCTGGTGGTAAACCCTGGCCTCTTCATCTACTCCTTCATTGTACAGTATAACAAGACTGATATTTGGGTACGAACGAGCGGAAAAAATAATCGACAAATCGTCAGGTGCAGTACTGATATTGCCAGTACGCTGCAGTACTTGTGCAATAGTAAAACTGGAGTGTACACGTGTGTGCAAGTGGTATTCTACGGAAGAACAACGATGAGGTGAAGAAAGTGAGAGGAGGGCACAGGAGGGCGATCGGCCGCAGGTATACAACCCATCGCGATAAATAACCGCTCGGATAGCGGATGAAAGATTGGTTCAGGCTAATATAAATGTTGACCTACATTGCATTGAAATAGACGAGCACACGCGAGACAAACCGATTGCTTCTGAATGACGGGGCGCCTATAAAAAATATCCCTGGATATTATACCCAGTTTCCGGTGGACAACCGGTGAAAAAAAAAAAAAAACATCAGCCCTCCCCGCTGGGTTGAGCTATCGATGCGTCGAGTGACGATATTCGACACAGAGGTATCAATGTGGGCGATGGCCAAAATACAACTATATGGATCCTGTATTTTAAAGTAACGGGGTGACCGTTAAACGGCAAATTTATCACCCTTGTCGGAGCCAGGCGATCGTTGTAAATACGTAAATTCAGTGGGTTCGTGCAATATATTAACCTAGTTTTATTGCTTCGCAGCTAACATCGATCTTACCCCTCTTTTCACCTCGGGTGCTATAAGATGCTCAATGGTTCTGAGGAGGCGAAGAAAACTCACTCCGATCACTATCGTATCGGTAAATTACACCGAAGATTGATACTCTCGCTCCATGCGCAATCCTCATTCCCTTAATTACGCTGATTATCAGACTATTGAATTGTTTGTAGTACATTGGTGGTGTAATATTAGTCCTTTGAATTGTCATACGCTTGTTTCACAGAGTAGGTAACCGGAGTCGAGATAAATGGCTGCAGTAACATACGAGAAGAGCAAATAGTGGAGCAGGGAAATACAAGAAACGGCAAATCTCTCAAAACCCGAAATATAAGCCCCACCCGGAGGCATTCTCAGCGCCAATTTTCGCCTGGAGTATGCAAGCATTTTGGGTAGCGAGGGAAGAGACGAGACGATGGTAAACGGAGGAAGATATAAAGAGAGATTATTCGGCGGAACGTGAATCGAATTTAACCAACAATTATTTGTGGAACCCACAAAGTTCAGTGGGTGTGTGCTCGTTTGCTCTTTTCAATACGTACATCGAGAGTGCTTACTCCTCTCTTTACCTCTCTCTTCTCCCGCCCACAGATATTTTACTATGCGTTGGAGTTAACAGCACTATATAATAGAAGAAACCAAGAGGAATGAGAGCAAACGAGGGAAATGGTTTATATAACGTAAACTGGAGAATTAAGTTGCACAAAATTGCAAGTACCCGAAGACTTGGGTATTATAATTTATCGCACAACAAACGTTTGTTTTCAACAAGGTAAGGAGAGAGTGAAAGGAGCGCTCTTATATACCTCGTGGCAAATTGCTGGGTATCCATCGAGTAGTCATAAAGTGAACTTAGTGTTTTCACCCTCAACTCCCTCATCCACTCATTGTCAAAACTCAGCCCTGAATTCACAGAAAGAGGAGACATATTGTTATATGCAATTCTCTGCGCACTACCTTCCCCCAACCCTGGGCACCACTATATCGATGATTAATGCATGCAATAGCTGATATATTGTGAATTGAGTAAGCCTCATTAACTATATAATTTATGCTTTGAAATGACATCTCAACGTTTGACAATAAGGGAATAATTTAACAGTAGAGATTTTTTTACTTTTCATTTCAATAATAAATTCATATTATTCTCTCCCTTGCTACCTCTCGAGCTATTCTCATCCTCTGTGCTCTACTCAAATTCCATGAAATCGTCTTAAACAACACACATTACAAAGACTTCTACATGATATTACAATATCTCTCTGTCTGCACAAGTCAATGGTTGAAAAGCAGAGGGAGACATAAAAGTGTAGAGGGACATGCCCGTGGGATACACTCAGAGACTTTAGCGCGAGGTCCTCCAAACCCGTGGTCTTAGTGGATGAATAATGTAACGGAGCATCAGAGGCTGAATGATTTAAAAGTAAAAGTTCTGAACGACGTAGTTCCCTCTCGAAAGAAAGGGGATGCATCGGAGTCGAAAAACTTCAGCCCGTTACACTCGTCTCCAATCCCTGGTACCTTCCTCACGATTTTATCCCTCCCCCTGTTCAGTGATTCCCGATCGCCGATTCTCGACGCACTATTTTCCATTCTCCAGCGAAAACTCCTCGATTCACTGATTGCCGTACTTGAAACATGCATAATAATGTGCATACAAAGAGCTCGCCCACCCGCGCGATTCATTCGCCGATTTCTAATCTCGCTTGTCCATAAATCCGCGTCAATCGGGTTATGAATCTATAAAAGGTGAAAGCACCTATTGGCTTTGGATTAATAATAAGCGAACAGGGAGGTCGACAGGACAAGTGGCTTTGCAAACTTATTTATACGTGTATAATATATATAATATATATAATGTACATACCAACTGCTCTAAATTTTATTCAATAATAATATTACCCTTTAAAATATTCCAAAACAATATGCCAATTCAAAAGATTATAATGTAAATAATATTTACATTATAATATTTTGACTTGGCTCAATATATTTACTAAATATATTACTCCATGGAAGTACTAGCCCGAAAAATGTTACGATGGATGTTACGATGTAATTATATTATTTTTCGAAATATTACAAATGGAGGGATTACGATATAAATTGTTTACTGCACAGAAGTATTATACTGGCAAAATATTATTACCCTCGATTATTTTGATTATTTTGATATCTCTAAGTGTAGTCGATTATTGTGACTTGCTTGAGCGAGCTGGGGATGACTTCTGCGTACGTTAAGAAATCGATATATTTTGCGTGTCATACACTAAGTTCTGCCTGAGGATGTCCATGGATTTACACAGAAACCGCTAAACTTAAAATACCTCTGCCTATCAACAAATGTGCAAATTCGAGAGAATTCGTAGATGGGTGTGCGCTATCCTTGGCATGTTGTACGTTCCAGATCGATGGATAACCCATTGACGAGTGATCGTTGGCGTGCGTCACGTTCATATCACAACCACGAAATTCTGTTCCCATTCAGACGACAAGGGTCATAGTTGGCCATTCAGGTAGCTGGTGGGTTTGGCCTCCTCACGTCTGGCTTCTGGCTAACTGGTGCTATATATTGGACCTTTCCTTGTGCATGCCGCTCAGGAAACCATAAATGGTTATATATGCCGTGTGATGTGGTATTGAATAGTGCATTTTGTATGCTTGAGTCGGTTAATCTGTGTATGTTCTGGATGAGAAGGTGCTGGGGTACACTATCGCTACTGAATCCATTTAATGAGCTCACCTTTGGGATGAGAAATGAGGCCTCAACCGTCGGTGGATTCGTGCCGCATAGTGAAATGCCACTAACGTTGTACCGTCGATTTGGATGTAATTTCAATTTCAATGTATTGTTTCAATCGTTTTATTAGTTTATCGTATGGATTATGTAGGTTTTGAGGAAAACAAATTGTTCATGGAGAGTCTCGTTTGAATTTCGAGGTGATCGGTTGATTTTTTCAGGAGGATTTAATTAAAATGATGATGTTGTGGGAAATGATTGAGGCATTCTGGGACTTCAATCCTTTCACGGGTGCATCACGTAGTTATCTCCTTTTGTTTCAATGGGATTTTCTCTTTTTCAGTGCACATCTGGCTTGAGTATATGTCAGGGATCGGGCCGACTTTGATGCATTTCGTGAGAAGGGATGCTGGTGAAACACGGGGAAAGGGGAACAGATCGAAGGAGGATGGACAGGTGAGCGTCTCAAACAGATTCACCGACACTTGTGTGGTGCGCCGTTAATGAGTACTCTACACCAGAGACTCACACTCTAGACTCGTAGCCCTCATTCCACTCTGGTTTGCCATCGTGACAGTTCTCACTGAGGTGTAACTTGCACACACGACATATATGAATACACACACAACAAACAAAGGGACATGCTGAGTGGCAAAATGCGAGGAGAAGACGTTTTCCGATCAAAAATCTCAACTACATTGCACACATTTGAATTTTACTGAGCTTATACTGGATAACACCTGCATACCGAGAACGAAAAGAAGGAGTAACACAAAGGCCTTGTGATGCAACAGAACTGCAAAAATGGTGAACGCCATTGGACATTTTTTCCTTTGCATTTTTTTAAAAAAGTCGAATTGAATGAAAACGTAAAATGTATAAAAAATGTGCTAATGAAGAGAATGCTACAGCCATTTATTAACCAGAGACCAGAGATATTTCTCATTGTCATTCACAAACAATGAGATTTTTTTCCAAAGCTTTTTTTTTTTATTCCTCCACAGGCACATGCCAAACGCAAAAGGCGCGAGCCTGGGATTTGTGTGTATATGCATCTCGTCGACTTTCACCCGCTCATGTTTTGTCTCTCGCTAGTTTCTACACGCATACGCAATTCAGATTCCCCGTATACTGACTAATCGCCATTTATATCTCGTTAAGACAGCGTCAATATGTTCATTAATAAAGAAAAATGTTGAGTTGTCAGACGATTTGTAGCATTAGAATTTTCAGGATTAGATTGAGCCCTGAATTAATGACAGCTGTTTGTTTATAGCGTTGAACCCGGGTGAAACTGTCTATTCTGTCATTCAATCCACCAGCAGGTTAACCTAGGGTATCAATCAATGACAAGTCCATTATTAGAGCACTTCGATATCACTCCTTTATTCCCTGTCGGAACAAACAAGTTAAAATGCTGAAAATATAACAACACATGATAATAAGAATTCCAGAGTGCTTAATTTTCCCATAAGAACTCGGTGAAGCTAGAAGCTTGAAGCTATGTGGAGGCACTCCTTGAAGTTTCAACAGCGAATCAGATGGCGGCTAACTACAGTCGACGGCAACTTTTCTACGATGGTTAAATTGTTGCCTATTATAAAATGTGTAGGCGCATGCCAA
Source organism: Fopius arisanus (assembly GCF_000806365.1). Classification (NCBI taxonomy): domain Eukaryota; kingdom Metazoa; phylum Arthropoda; class Insecta; order Hymenoptera; family Braconidae; genus Fopius; species Fopius arisanus. Next base: position 96,687 of record NW_011887766.1, on the reverse strand, counting down.
TCGTCGGCTATACGCGCTTTGAATGAAAAATATCGTTTGGATTTGCGTGGTATGTGTATATGTGTGTGTGTATGGGGGAATACCTGATGCCGATGTATTCGTTGAAATCGTGTGCGGTTGGAGCTCCAGAGCTCAGTGGAGTCCGCGTGCCACACGAGGTACACCGCGACACACATTGGCTATGGAAAATCGATTTGGTATGTGCAATATTGATATTGATATTAATATGGAGAATGCAACACCAATGACCATTCACCGAGCCTTCTCTCCATCCTCATTCCCCCCACTAACCAATTCAATATATCCCAGGAATCGCCGGACACATCGATTAATTGCTACCTAATTGCTGTATGAGCGTTGGTGTTAATGTCTTTCGTGTTGAAAATCAAATGATAAGATCATAATGATCCATTGTATTGCACAGATATTCCGAATGATAATGATGGGGGCGTCGATGCCCATCATCGCCTCTTGAGTGTAAAATCTCAAGTGCATAACCATGTTCTTTGTCGTAAATCATAGCTAGTAGCTAGAAGCTCGTGAGGCGTTATTACATCATGCAAATATTGTTCTCACGTCTTCGCTATGGCCATGGAGAAAGCCCACTCGACTCATTGCCTTTGGAATCACTGCACATCACAATTCAATATTTTTCTCGCCATAATGTACCGTTGGATTGCGTTTCAATGGACATTATCCAGTTGATGATTCAATGGTTATGCCTGATTTGATCATTGACTAATGCTGACGTGAAAAATAGATGGACTGTTCGATGATCATTTGTTAGTGGTGCATTCTGTCAGCGATGTGGAATTATCTAAATTCTCCATTTAGCGAGTGGTACATTGACCAGACGAGTGAAATGTGCAATTGAATAAAATTAATTAGAGTACTTTTTCTAATATACCTGGTGTCGTCAAATATTTATGGACGCTGTGATATGCATTTATATGGGAGGGAAAATTGAATAAATTCAAATGAAAGATCTCGCCTAATGAATGCCGCTGAGTTTTATTAAAAAATGTTTATGACGTAGGCAGCCTCAAGAGCCAATTACCAAGCGTTTGTCTGGGGATGCCATTTATATTTCACCTTTTACCAATAGATTCTCTCTCCATATGCACATATGCATGTGCATATAATTGTATGTCCTCAAGAGTTTAATTGTCATGACATCAAAGTGAAGTTTTCTGTTATCACAGCGCACTGATATGATCCATATAAGTCAGACCAGACGCATTAATAATTAATTAATAATAGTCTTTCTCCGTCCCGTCACCTCAATCAATCACGAGAGATTATTTCACAGCCAATACATATATATCCAGATTTAATCCTTTTGGCAAAGCTTGTTTCATTTTTAATCGACCATTTTTGGCTTTTCGAAAATCACTGTACAATAACCTAATTAAACCTGCCAGTGGATTTGAGGCATTAACGACATTCAGAGGCAGAGCGTCACAAGGAAGCCACACATCAGCAAATTTCAACCTCCATTTGTCATTATAGGTAAATGTACTCTCAATTGAAATCGCGATTGAAGGCGCTATTCCCCGTGCCTCATCACCATACTCACTGTTGATAGCGAACCAATTCAGTGATCCGCAGGATTTTTAGTCTCTCGTCTTTGTGGATCAGCGAATGAAATTGCTAATTGGCAAAGCTGAATCAAGCAGCGGAACTATGTGAACGATATTCATATATATATATATATATCCTTGCGAAAATCTTGATGATCAATACCCCTGACTTCCCTAAAAGCGTGTGTTCTATCAACGTATGTGATGAATTTGCGGGAAGAGACAAGGAGAAGAATACAGACTGTATTTTCAGTTATCGGAATCTCAACACAATGTCGCATTAATCACGTAATCGCATTTGGGCTAATTTAAGCTGGGATTAAATCTACACTCTTAAATGCAAATTGATGTGCACCGATTATTGAAGAGTGAAAGAGAGAGACAGGGAGGAGTAGGAGTTGGGTTGACTAAAAGTCCCGTGGTTCATGCAACGATATCACTCAATTTGTCAGCAGATGCATCACATGTGTACTCAAATCACGATTACTAATCTCGGCACACTAATTACATTTACCGGTGCATTATGAGGCATTACGTAATAAAAGTTGCATTAAACATGACTTTTGCATGACTGTTATACGAACAGGATTTTGTGGAAAATATTTCTCTATCAACCGCAGCAGATTGATGACTTTCCATGTGTTACATTACAGATGACCCCGACTATCCTATAAATATCATAGTTCCTGGTTTCATTGACTTTTTTTTTATTTTCTTGGTAGAAGTGAGAAAATGAGGGACAGCTGTAATCGCGAGGAAGAGAGAGTGCGATTGTTGGATGAGAAAAAAAGACGGAGTGAGGGATTGAGGGGATTGTGGGAAGGGGTGGAAAAAGGGGGAAGGGTGGAGGAAGGGAGGAGGAAGGGAGGAGGAAGGGAGGGTATATTAATTTTGCATTTAGAGTTGCGGTCGCAGTGGCCGTACTCGCGCGCTTGCAACCACCAATGGCTCTCTCCTTCTCCCACTTTATTCCTATCTCTTTTCAGCTAAAGTGTTGGTAGACAGTGTATATCCCTTTCTGCATAGGCTGGCAGAGAGGGCAACAATTCAGCGAGGGTTTCGTTGGTTCGTTGGAGTGTAATGGCTGGTAATTAGAGTGCCATGATAGCAGGCTCCGCGAAACCAGTTATCTCGGTACGTGCATCGTGCATGCCCATCGTATCCGTCCATACTATCTTTGTCTTTCACTCGTATATATACCAACGCCTCGATTTTCCTCTCCCCCTCTGGGTGAATCTTGTTTTCTCTCTTCATCCGCCTTATTCACTCGCATTTGCCTCCTCCTGCCACGCTCATTCTCCTTGTGAATTTGCTGGATAACCCCACCCTCGAGCAATCCACCTTAGCCAGAGAGATCACCAGTCGTTTTCCACTGGTCCGTCATCGTCTACCATGTTCTACATCCCTCCTTATTCTTCTCATTCGTCACACCACATCGTCACCGAGTGAAAAACACAGAGACTGGACTCAAGTCATTCGAAAAAAATTTAATCGCCAATGCCTTCTCGAAAGGATACCATTTGCATCCATTTACATTTCCAACATTCCGATTCATCATAGAATTCTCTTCCAGCCACCTCTACCAGACACATCCACCGTGCAATCAAACTTCTTAACGGTAACTTGATTAGATATCGACTTTGTATCGGCAAAGTATACTGAGAAAAAAAATTACTTTTCCCAAGAATATTTTTTTTCCACCGATAAATCTGGTGATCACTGTGTAAATACTCTAGTAAGACTTACCAATGCCAAATATATTTTCTTGTGGTTAATAAATATTATTTTTTTTTAAATAAATATTCCGGCCCTTTCTGCCCTATTCTGGCTAATTGGCCCTATCTCACCCTATGCATGCGGCTGTGGATGCGCAGTCTATTCTTCAGAATATTCTTGTCTAAGAAAATTTTTTTCTTAATGTATATTTAATCCACTGTGGCTCTTAGTTTTTGCCCTGGGTTGTTATGATTTACGAGGGAATCTGTGAGAGAAGCTGTGTCTTTTCCTGTTTTATAGGTTGAAATACTCCTACCTGTATTTACTAACTAATGAAAACGTAAAACGGGCGGTTCAGGAAGTATACATGCATGCATCGAGTGCATCCATGGAAGAGGTAAAAATTGAATTGGCGGAATCTTTGGGTTTATAGCCAAGTCAGGAGTTCAAATATTGATGCAATGAAGTTGCTATATCGAAAGCTTTCTTCCGGTTAGCTGGTAATGACTAGGGGATTAATGTCCCGGATAACCCTCAGGGCTTCTGGAGATTGATTTCTTCACCTGGGTCTTTTTTAGCGAACCCTGGGAAACCGACTTTTTCAGTTCTATCGATCAAGCACTTTTTTCCACTTTAATTGATTTAGTGTCGTACCAAAGTCGGTTGGGGTTGCCGATGATGTCCTACTACCAGGTCAACTATACGATTTCTTCTACCTTTCAACTTCCACCTGTCCCCAGATTCACCATTTTTTTCAATTTCCAAATTACACCATCCACCGGTATTATCTGAAATAGAGGCAGTTCATATTTCTGTTGCATCAAAGTCATTAAACTTCGATCGCCCGATTTTCCATCCCGGAAGTTCGTCCACAATTATAAATATAATATCGACACTTTGTCAACGTCAATCGGTTAGGATTATGAATACCAAGTCAACCCGATGGACGAACGCTTGTCAATCTGTCAGTAGACCATAGAAGGATTTCCATAAAGAGAATTTATTTTGATGATTTATTAGACTTCCCCTTCAAGACCATATTTCAGTAAATTTGCGGTAACAGCAATTTATAAAATAACGACATTGACCCGAATGATCACACTTGTGACACATAACTTGTGACACATGCAGGCTTCGTCCTGATGAACCGAATGAAGCAATTGTAGTATGATGCATGTATATATGTCGAGGCCACACCAAAGGTGCAAAGGAAAGCGGATAGAAGGGAGCGAAATGTTGAATTGGCTACCTGCAATACGACAAGTTCTCCACGTGACAAAGTCGCTTGCTATCTGACCTCTGAGGAGCGCCTGCAACTGAGACCGCCAGTTCAACTTTTCTCCGATTGTTCCACATGGTAGTGAAAATAGTTGGGGATTGAAGTGGCTGGTCGCACCGGGGCCAACTCGTTGGAGTACACTAGACGGACAAAATAAAACGATTGGGGTGGAGTGAAAGAGCAAAAAATCAGCAGGAGGAGAGGTATACAGCGACTGGGGTGGACGGGTGAAAGGGGCTTTTTATTCTTGTGCAAGGGGCTCTCTCGTGACTGGAGGCACGAAGTGGCCGTTTTTACACGCGCCGGGGATAAGAGTCGAAATTGACGATAACGGAGCCAAGTTCAAATGGAAACTCCCAGCGATACGTCCGCTCGTTTTTTACTCATCCGCCCCGGTACGCCCACCCCCGGCGTTCACCGTTTCTTTTCTCTCTTTCACCATCCTCTCTGAAACTTGAACGACCGATAGTTTCGAAAAACTCCCGTTGGGCACCCATCAAAGTTAAGAGAAGACTCTGGGACAATTGAGTTTATCGAGAGTCATAAACGTTGGGACTATTTTCTTTGGGAGGTGGGGAGGGTATTTATGTTCCACTTTGTGCACTCAAACTGCATGATGCCACGCATACTGAGTTGGTATGTAGCTTTGAGACGATTTGAGATTTATTTGCGATTTGATGGATCGTCAGTGAGGTCATATCTCGCCAAGTAATCTCCCTTTTCCGATCTTTCTAGAATTCTTCTCAAGGAAACACGGTTGATTATGGTCATTGTACTGACTATAAATATTTCCATTTAAAAAATACTCCCGACATGGAAAATTGTTCTGAAAACACCTGCACAAGACCAAGGTTACTTATCAAAATAACGGAAGCAAAAATATTGCAACTGGCAAAATTATTGCTCAAAATATTACGTCACCAATATTAAGGCTTTTCAATTTCAACGGCAATGCTAAAAAAACTTACGGAAAGGATTAAAAAAAAAACGTTTGAGTCACCACTAGAGATTCCACTGGGAATTACGAGAGAAAAGGTTTTCATACTTTGTAATGCAAAATAATGATTTTTCCCTCTTTTTTTTTCTCAGAAATTTAATGATTTAATAATAGACATGCAGAACGCCACAATTTGAAATTTAATAAGCGAGAATCCTCACTATACGATTATAGTTCGTACTTCGTAAGGAGAATCATAAAAGTAGATTAAACTCTTGGTGGATGATACATTTATGGAAATTGATATTTCATGAGTAAATTTAACTGACAAATTATGCATGGGAATCGGATGCACTAGGGATATGAGTTATGCTGTAATGATATTTAGAAAATGATCCGTTGGTATGTAGAAAATGTTACGCAAAGTGCTGGCATATCAAGATGTATATCACCCAGTTTATGGCCACTGTGGATTCCACTTCGGGCACGTTTTGCGGGTATATATGTCGACTGTTCTGGTCAAAATCCACCATCGTTCTGAGGAGATAAAACGAGAAGGAAGAGTAGGAGGCTACAGGAAAAAAGGTATTTTACATAGTATGGGAGAGCAAGAGCCCAGTCGAATGCATTACGTATTTTCTCCATTTCTCGTTGTTGTAATTTTTTTTATTATCGAGTTAAAAGGCTTGACGGGAAAATTGCGGCATTGATACGGACTTGTTCTTAAGATACCGGAAGGGGCTCCATGGTAGAAGCATCCAAGGATAATGCAGGAAAGGTGATCCTCGAAAACCTATACCAAGAATCTCCAAGAAGGGAAAAATAAATTAGAACTCCCTCTTACCTTTTTTTTTACCAGCACTTCTCTCTTACATTATAACGCGTGCTTGACGCTAGTTCTGAGTTATAAAATATTTTGAAATTGCTTGCGTGGGTATATGGAAATCGTGATGCAAGACCATAACGACAATTGAATGAGACGAAACATTGGAAATTGGTTTTGCATTATCTCTTGTGGTAGATTTAAATTGAGTATTTGGCATTTTATATCATATGTTTGATTTCTGTTTGTTTTTTTTTTAAATATAATTTTCTCGTCGTTCATTTTTATTTATGGGCTATTATGGTGTTGAACTAGGGTGAGCTACAGCATACGGAAAAATTGTAGTTGGCATATCACGAGAAAATTTTCCTAGCCTGGTGATTACAGCTTTGTAATACCGGGGTAAAGAAATTTTTCAATGAACCGAATCTAGAAGACGTTGTTTTTCATTCTCATATTTATAGAACCTACAGTACACCTCTAGTGCTCCAATACTTTTTCCGCATTTTTTCTCCGTTATTTAATACTTCTTGTTTTTTTATTCACAATTCATCTGAGCCAATAATCACAGCTTAGACACATTGTACCATGTGAGTTGATTTATATCGAAGTTCTTCTACTCTGGTGTACAACAAAGACCTGACATCAGTGAGTGAACGGGGGCAAAACAAAATAGATGTAAGCGAGGCGCTTTTTAAATTTTTTTTTTCCTACCATCATAATTCGAATCCCGGAAAAAATATCCCAGGGAAAAAATATCCCACACATTCAAAACGTGTTAAAACTCGCTCGATTTAATTATTTTTTAATTTAATTATTTTTTTCGTTGTCTATTTTTTCAGGGGCTCTAATTTTCCTATGGCCTATCAAGTTGGGTGGGTTTTAACACGTTTTGGGTGTGTGGGCTATTTTTTCCGGGGATATTTTTTCCGCCTACCCATAATTCAGTTAGCTGAGGAAATAGTTGATCAATTTCATCGGAGAATAATTAAAAATATGAATTGGTGAGATTACTATACTCCAGAGAATTCTAATGAGGTAAAGTTGTTGAGGATACAAATGATAAAAATTTGAAAACTAGATAGTCTATTCACGATCGTCGTTCAGAGTAACTGCGCCAATATCCGTAATCACCTACTAGTGTGCCTCAGAGCAATTCTCTTCTAAGTACATGAAAAATATTTATATTGTATCAGCTTATGTCAGAGGTTATTTCAAATAACAATATAATAATACGTTGAGAAGTTGTGACGTGAGATTAGCGAGGAGAATGGGTATACGTATCATTGAGAATAAACATTTTTCTTCACAGGGTAAATATAAACTAGCGCTGAAGGCAAATACTTGGTTTTACATTCTTGACCGGAACAAATACACACGCATTCTCATTTACATTCCCAAGAAAAAAGAGAAATAAAAACAGCGAGGCGGCAAAAAGGAAGTGACACGAAAATGATCGTTTCATCTTTCATTTCTTCGATTCCGCATTCATGGCTTGAGAAATGGAAGATCCATCAAAATTCATGGACATAATTTTCTCGTGTAATTTTGGTTCTCAAATGACTTCGACCTTTTTAAATGGATTTAGAACTGTCTCAGAAATATTGGAGACATTCATGAAATCTACCAGGCATGTATTAAAAAGATTCGGAATAGCGCAATTTGAGAGACAAAAAAAGAAACGAAATGAAATTTCAATATGTCATCTGACTGAGGTACGTTGGATTAATTATGAAAAATTCCAATGAACCCACCAATCTAAAATTCAGTATTTAAAATCAGATACGGTGATATTTTTTACACTGCGGTTCTGAGTCATATCCGTAATTGATCCTGTAGAACATTCTCACATACCGCAAAAGCATACAGTCGAGGTCGAACGAATTTGTAAAAATCCCCCAACATTTTGACCACACACGTCGGCTTGTTCTCACCTTTACAACTCCATACCAGTATGAGCCCTCATGCGCGAGCGGATTGGTGGCCACGCAATTCTCAATACACGCCTATTCATAATGCATTATCACATAGATTATTTGTAACTCTATTCCTCATCTATTTCTCCGTCACTCCCGGAAGTTCATTGGCCGAATGGATAATCGTTGTAAATCTGAAACTATGAGGACAAAGAGCTCTGATGGTGGCCTCATTGGATGATCGGCATCTACATTACTCCACAATTACAGAAAAAATAATCCACTTAAACATCAATGGTAGGAATGAAATAGCGATTATAACAAACATGACGAAAAGTGAAAGCTAAGAAAATTCAACTCCATAGGTCCGCGCATGCAAAACCGCGAGTTGACCCCTGAGAATGCCGGAGCACACTAGGTTGAGAAAGTTTCTCCGTGAAATTATCGATTATCTAATCACTGCGGTTGATCGCAGGTCACAGAAATGTGCGGATCTTATTTTATCCCGTTAAAATACCCAACTCCCACCTCTTCAACTCCCTACCCCACTCGCTGATCTATTTTTTCATTCTTTCTTTTTGTATTTTTCTATTTCACCAACCGTACTCAACTTCTGTATTACACTCGTAGTAGAAGACTGGTGAAATCGCACACTCGAGTTTTAACGTATTTCCAATAATAGATCGGAGTGGCTTCGGCGCGAGTCGTTCAACACGCTACTGCGGATTAATTCGATTTGTTCGGTTTAGTGCACACAGCTCTAACAGGCTAGAATCGATTTATATGAGCTGTATACAAATTAACGATATTTCAAGGAGAGAAGCAGTTTACTTCATTAGCGCTCCCACCGGCAAATGCCAGAGAATGGACAATTAAATTGAACTCGCTATATGGTACGTATGAGATGATCCATCAATGGAAATGAGTTTAATAACGTGTTTCCATCAACTGATAATTGTCTGAATGTATGACACCATTCGCCGGTGAAATTTTCTGGGCATTCGATTGTATTATAATTAAGGTAATTCCAGTTGGATATGTGTCAGGTGGGAATAATTGAAGCCAGTAATTAGAAATTAATCGAACTCGGTTTGAGTTTCTCTTCGCTTAATCACCAACTCTACCGTCATTTCCCTCTGACCTCTTTCATCCTCTTTTGCCCTCACTTCAATTGGCGTACCATTGCCTATAGTACTGGAGACATGCCCATGCGCTCCAACTTCGTTAAATCTGGCATTGCAGGGGCCGATGGTACGGTTGCTCATAAATGTACGATTTTCAGTTTGTATCGTACGTGTACACATCCAGCCGCCGAGCAAATAATTCATAAATCAAAAATAAAAAACGATAGAATTGATGGTAACTAGTTATATATATTCAACGTAGCTAAATTTCAATCATACTCGTTCTGATGGTAGGCAAGTGGCGTTAAATTGAGCTTCAATGAATTTCTGCTCAATTAATTGAGATGCGGAAACTGGGGAAATGAAAAATTGACCTCATCAAAAGTGTTTGGGTTAATCGCGTATGTTAATGAGAACTCCGTTCAATTTCTTCATTTAAAACTTCAAGATAGTTTGATTTTCTCTTTTCTCAATAAGCACAAGTTTGACCTAAATGGATTCCAACTTCTTTTAAATTGATTTAAGGGAATTACGATGGAGGAGAGGAGAAAAAGAACTTGAAAAGTCCCGGGAGAATATTTTCTCTCCGGTGTAAAACGAAGAATACGCTCACGAACATTTTCTTGTCGAACAACTAATGAACTTTGTACCCATCTCGACTCTCAGGTTATCCTCAAAATACTGTTTTACCAGGATTTATTGATTTCTTCCTTCATTACAATGCAACTTTCTTTATTGATTCTCGGTTTTTTTTTTCTCAGCTACAATCACCTGGTGTCCAGGAACTGCAACCGCGTGATTTGCAGAGGGAAATATTCTTATTACAAACGAAGAGAGCGGTAAAGAAACAATGGGAACGGAGGAAGGATTAAGAATAATCGAGTGAAATGGAAATTCTATTTTGTAGATTAATTCAAGCGGCAAAAGGTTTGGAAGAAGGGGCGAAAAGTATCGTTTGAGCTTTGCCCGAAGGTACAGGGTTGCCCTCCCCTCAACCCCTCACCAACCCTAACCACCTTTCCATCCCACCTTTCATACAAAACCGATGGTTACGGTAATGCGACTTATCCGGCGCGACCGTCTTATCTATATCTCGAATCAGCGACTCTCTGGAGCGCGATCTCCTTTCGCCCCAACCACTACGAATCCAGATCTTACCGGTAACACTGTGAAAACCAAACCGTTCGCCCTTTGGCTAAATCTTACCGCTGAGTTTTACTCCATGAATATATATAGTACATACGAACACATGCACAAAGTCAATGTGGCATTTATTCGCCTCCAAGGCGATTCCTTCCTGCATCTAATTGCATTGCCGCCGCCTGGAAAACGTATCCCGCCTCTGGCATTTGCACATTTAAAGACGATAAATTCTCATTCACATGGCATAATTTTCGGTTTCAACCCCGGATGGATGCAAACCAGCAGCCCAGTTTCATTTTTTCCCCGTAGAGCTCACATTGCCGCATAAAGAGAAAAGAACATTGTTTGATTTATTACGTCGAACGTCTGCATGAAGTACACCTTGCAACCGGTGTATAAATAATTTAGCATATCAAATTATTTCAAATAATATTATCTCGTTTTATTTTTATGAGATTTCACAGGGTGATTGTAGAAATTATGAAAAGTGGTGGTTTTCATGGAAATTAATGGAATATCATCCCGTTAAGACTGAATTCACAATTGTAGCGTACTTTTGCATGGAGCAACTCAAGCACTTGACCACGGACTGATGGATAAACTCTCAATATCCATTACATACGTTTCACGTATTGGTATGTGGCCATACAAAGCCCCATGTGCCAGGGGCACAGTCGGCGAAACGGATTTCGAGTAGTCGGGTGAGAGGTTAACGCAATTTCAGATTCTCCCGATGGAGCGATCTATAGCATGTATATGTATACCTCAGACGATCTAATCGGCCATCCGAGAAATCCGTGAGGGCCCACCACCCATCACACTTCCTCTCAAAATCCCTCCCACCCACTCATCCCCTTCCAATCGCCTCTCGAGACGGGGTTTGTTTACGTGACTCTCTGGATTTCTCACTATTTCGTGGAGACTCCTGACGGTTACAAATAGGTTAATTAAATCCACCGAATTACATGTCTCCCCCATGTCCTTGAGTCATCGAAGCATGTACATGTGGCTGTCACCCTCGAGTCTCTCCAAATACCAGGAGAAGGTGGAGATCCTCACATTCCAATCGACACGCATGGCTAAAAATATTCTTGAGAGACATCTTCACGTTGAACACCAAATATTATCAAGAAAACTATTTTATTATTTAAAAAAGTATCAGTCAAATTTTTCAAACTTAATATCTCATTTTTTCAATCAATAAAAATTGCGATTGATTATTATTAACTTATCATTCTGTGAGTGAAATCTAGAAAGGTACCTCCCCAATAAAGAAAAGCCCGAGAGATTTTTTTGTTTATTCTAGTGAATGCCCAAAATACCCGTCTCTCGAACCATTAACGGTATCTAACCACCATAGGATCAGATTTCCCTGTAAAATTATGTCCGGTCGCATACTCATAATTTTTCAGCATTCATCTTTCATCACTGTATGAAATCCCCTTCGTAATAATAGTCGTGTGCTATAGCCCTGGCAAAACGTCAAATAATGAGACGCTGACTGAAGAGTAGAAGCCCCTCCTGAGTTCGGGTTTTTTTTTTTGTAGAAGCATATACTTCCGTGTGTGTTATACGAAGGTATGAGGGTCTCGTGGGAAACCCTCCTTTGAGCAATTTTGACATGTCTATGAGCGTTGGAGGTGTTCCGCGTTATGCTTTATGATGAATATGTCGTATCGCGTTACCCCCTGTCGGCGGTAGTTGTTTTGTCCTCATCCACCATATTTTTTTCCTTCCAGATTGTCTCTGTCCTGTTTTTTCCCTCCATCGTCATATCTCTCTTACACCGCAACTCCCTATTTTTAATCCCTTGGACGCATTTTACAAGGGGCCTCTTATCCGTCAGAGGTTTCCCTCCACCAGCCTCTGGGATGCTCGTCGCAAAATCCTTTGTCTTGAAGCGTAAATATCTGAGAAACAATGGACGCGCCTAATTTACAAACTAGAAAACCTCGAAGAGATGAGAAAAAAAGGGAAAAAAATGAGAGAAAAAAGATGATAAAGAGCAGAGAAATCTTGGAATCTTTGTCAATGTGACCTCGTTCCTCTAGTCTTTGATGCTCGCTGAGCTTGGAGGCATTCAGCCCTTAATGGAAGTGCTGTGGCAATCGAAATGATGACAACCCGAAAACAGCATGAACATCGATGAGGTATAGTAGTCGTGTAGTAGTATAGGAGGTTATTTTTTCCTTTTTCAGGTAAAAAAATATTGGCCGACCGCATCATCGATGAATATACAAAGTATGTATTTATTCTTCTTTTTCCCCTGGTATATTACTCAATTATTTTTTATTCCCACTTGATTGATCAACCGGGGGAGCAAGGAGACCAGAGATTTGCCATGCAGATTGGAAATTGGCTTTCTCGTGGGTGCCTTTCACCGCTGAGCCCTTTCAGGCGAACCAGACGAATCATTCGTACACTTAGCATATCAAAGTCTTGACCGCTATAACCTAATCCCACACCACTGTGTACACACAGAACGTGAAAGTGAGAAAGAGCGAGATGTGGGAATATCAACTGATGTACTACGAGAAAGACAGAGATCGAGGTACAAACGATTGTCAGAACTTGGATTCCGGGTAATGCAAATGCATGAGTATCCAAATGTTACGCAAACTGGACGAAATGGATATCCGATGAATTCACCCAAGATGAATTCACCTTTATCACAAGATGAGAAAATTCTTCCACAGGACGAGGTTCAAAAGGAACGAGTGGTGTGCTGAATAGTGGATGTTATGGACGGAGTAAAATTTGATATTGTTGCCCAGTAAACAGTGATGGTAGTGGAGTGAAGAGAGATGAGGGTGAGGGAAAAGCTTAATGATGGTAATCGTGGAAGGCGCGAGGGCACGTAATGTCTTTGTTTGTTGCCCGGTGGGCAGTCAGGATTGCCGCCAGGGAGAGGACAGTGTTAGGTGGAGAGTGGTGTGAGACCATAAGGTGGGCTTGGCTCTGTACACCACACATATGATTATACACCATCGTGGATGATTATGGCGAGCTGGTCCTGGGTAGTTCAAAGGTGCTAACGTACATGCAGTGGTGTTTAGAGCTGCCTCGATCATCGACAATAGCGAGCACAGGCCAATACAGAGAAAAATAACGAACAGGTTGGGTCATCAAGACTCTTTGTAATCAAGGAATTGGGGATCCAGGGATGCTTTGTTTGCACTGAGGGAGAATAGTGGCCGGATGACGATGGGGATGAGTCCCACTCACATCTGCGAAAGCGTACCCTAATTAACGCTATCGATCCACTAACAAAAATTTACATATGTAAACAGAAGAGAGCTTGCATTGTTACTGAAGGGCACTTGAACGGGGTTCGATTCTTGGATTCCTCTTCAGCTGAGATTTGCGGGTGAATACCATTTTCCAACGAGCGTACTTGCTACCTCATACATAAATATGTACTTTCAGAGTGCAGGAGAGACCAGGCCGTGGTATTCATACGTGATGGAAAATGTGAAGCTCAAGTAGATGAGAGTTTTCAAGGTGGGTGATGGTTTGGAATAGTGGTTTTGCACGATTGAGAACAAAGGCTAGTGGCTGAGGTGACGGTGATGGCAGCAACGCGAGTTTCATTCTTTATTTTTTCGGTAAAATAGATCGACAAATGGCGCACCCTAGTGCGCAAACTTCCGTTTCGACCTTTCGATCCCTTCGGCACCTTCCATTAGCCGAATCCAGTGGAGCGTGCATGGGGAAAGGAGCAAGAAGTTTTTGCTTCTTATTCGTGCTCCCCGTATCCCTCACCTCAACTCACCTAACGGCTCCTGAAGAAGAGTCGAGTTACTCGGGGATTCTTTTATTCCGCCCCCAGTCCCCACCCTTCACTGCGCACAGATATCTATTCACCACCTTGAGACTTTCTACTCCTCCCTTTCTTCCTCCTGTTTCCTCTCGTTCTCCAAACTCAACTTCATATGCCACCCTCCCACTTCATCCTCATCCCCCCAGCGTGACTTCCCAATCGTTTGTAAATCGCAGACACGTTATTAGAGTTTATATCGACTACTGAATGATCGCGAGTCGTATTCCATCTGTGATTACCCCCGACTGCATCAGAACATTGTTGAATGTACAAATTTGAAGAGATAGAGAAGCAAAAAAGGGAATCAGGAGTGAAGCACTCAATTCCCGGTCTCCCTTTTGTCGGTGGTTTTCCAGATTTCAATATCGACACGCTGGGATAACCATTCGGCTAAAGCGCAAGTGTAGTGGTGGAGTATGGCGTTATCCCACGTGCAAACGTCGACTCCTCTATTTTAATTCTGGAGCTCGTTCAATATCCCCACGACGCCCAGAGTGAACACGCCACCCAGCTCGCACCAGAGCGGGGCTTCGCAATAGCACTTTAATCCCCGGTGATGAGAACTTTGGTCTCTTACCTCTTTTCGCTGGGCGTCCTTCATGCTGTCTTCCATGCGCTCCAATGAGTTTCAACATGATATGTTTTTCATTTTGCTTTCTTGCCAACTTTTTGTTTTTCTTGACAAAGGTTAATGGCAAAGGGATGGAAAGGAGAGGAGGAGAGGAAAGGAGGAGAGGAGGAGAAGAGGAGGAGGACGACAAATTCTTAGCAGCACTGAATATTCTCAGGATCGACCTTCATGGGGCAAATATTTTATGTATCATGTCTTTTGTATCGACGTGATGCTCTATAATACCTCACGCAAACGACGTTGCGTGACTGGAACGACATGGACATTCATTCAGTAAACTTCTAGCCATTTTCCATTGAGTAAGTATATATATTGCAAGGATGGGAAAGTCCATTGGGCCGGAGGTTGGAAAAATCGTGGTGAAAGCACCCTCAGGCATGGTGCAAATAAAAGTAGAACTTACCGAGCCCTTTCGAGTTCCTGGACATCGGGTACTTACTGCTGGCACAACTTTTCACTAATAGTTATTTCTTTTCTCAAGAATGGGTGGATTGTTGACGGTGAATTATCGAGTTGGAGAGAGCCTCTGCACGTGGGTTAAGGGTGAATTATGGAAGTGGAAAAGTTGGATGTTGAACGGAGAATTAACATTCTCTTGGTGATGTCTGAAGACTCGGAATTGTGAATTCTTTCATGAACACGTGGCAGTAATGAGATCTTGGTGATGTACTTTTCCACATCAAATCATGTTCATTCAACTGCACTGGGGATATTTGACATTGGTCAGATTAAACAGACGTCTGCCACTGCAGTACTATCCAATCATCTCGATCATTCCCCTCTCGTTGTCGGGAAGTTTCAAGTCGATTTTGGGGTCACATATGCGCCAAACTACCATTCTCATAATGTTCAAACGCACTTTCTCCCTCTGGGATCTGGGGAATTACAAGAGAAAATGTGTACAACCACCCTGAACACCCTTGCGTGGGGGGAGAACGCCACCAGGATTCCCTTGTCATTGTTAAACCATTGTGCTATGTCCACTCGAGTAGTGGTAGTCGCCCAACTCCAGCGGGGCCCTACAAAAGTCCCAATGTAATCATTTTTTCATCCTAAACCACATAATCTCTCATTATTTTATGTTAATAACGCCAACACTATCCCGATTTTCCTAAATAAATCTCCGTTTTAGGATATTTCTCATTTTGTTGCACAATTGTTAAGAAAAAATTTTTTAAATTAGAGTATAGCAGGTTAGAGAACCGTGAAAAATCGCTGGAAATCCGTTGTGAATTTATGAGCATATTCCATTGTTAAATTATAATTCTATCCTAAAATATAAAAATGATCAAATATTGAAGAGAGAATGACGTGGTGAACGTCGATTGAAATTGAATTATCATTCTTCATTATTAAGATATTCCACTGAATGAAAAAATAATTACATTCATTCTTCTATTAGTATTAACGTATTAATGTACTGAGATTTTAGTAAACTCAGATATCTTTGCGGTGAGCCACTGCTGTAACAACCACTGAGTTAATGATTATATTATGCATGCATACCACCTAGATCAAATCTTAGAGATTAATCTGGAATATCAGATGCTCCCGGATTCGTCGGAAGATCGAATTATTTACAGATGTCAGGTAGCTATATGACGTTATCATGTTCGTTATGATTGGAAGTCGATCACATTACTAAAGTAATGATTATCGATCTTGACTCGATCTAAATTGATAATGCAATCATATTAAAGAACATCAGTATCATTGGAACAATTCATAATTTAATGAAGATAATGTTCACCGTACATGTCATACGAAATTATTTATAACTCAATTCGCAATATCACCGAAAATGATTTCACATTGATTGTGTTCATGAACACATTTTCAAAATGCCCCCATATAATTGCATCTGGTGTCTGCTACCGTGATGGGTGCATCTGGTCGAGATAGTGCTATTGATTTTCACTCATCTACATGGTCGAAAACCCAGAACACACTGCGATCGCCAGACTATCGTCGTTTCACCTGAAACTCTGGAAAGTTAATTCATCATAATGAACAATCCAATAACACATGATCGATACGCTGAAAACTCGACGATATGTACGTTCCTCGCATGCGTATTTTTCACATCAGCTTTAACCACTCGCGAATTGCCGTAAATGCAATTATTTATCGGCTGCCATGCCACGGAATACGTTGGAAATATTTCCAATTGACGGAAGCAACGGATTAGCGTGCAGAAGCTACTCTAATCAATTAATTAGCTGATTCACAAAGATAATAGGGAATGCGATTTCTCCGATGGATGTGATGAAACGCAGCCCGTAGGCATCGATGAGAATTTCAACGCTCACAGTTATCAAATGTCAACTAACGCTCAAACCAAGACACTGTCTAATCCAATTTAGGACTGTAATTACGCGCATAGTACTCGGAGTCTAGATGAAGGAATCCAGGCTTCGAACTATATATCCCCAGAGGCAGACATAGGTGGAGGCTAGACTCGATTGTGGACTGAGAGATTCACAGAGACATTCAACGATAGTTGAACCATTGATGTTAAGTTTATTTTGCGTGACTGTATAGCCAATGACAAAACATCGTTAACTCCCCCTTGTCAAAACACCTTACAAAATTCCATTTATTTTTTTCACTGTCAATCGAGCCAATATCTATTACCCACCCTCACCCATACCATACCCATCTCTCTCAATCTAGCTGTCGTGTTGCAATTAATTTAAGTGTTACAAAATTCGGAGGGTGCCGCAGGTGTCTGGCCAGTGATTCTGGATTATCCACTCCCGCTGATGTATTTCGTATTTTACTCCCCAGCATTATCTCTTCTCCCTTCGGCCTTTTAGCCATATAACACTGGGATAGTGAAAGAGTACGTAAACACGCCGAGGGTCGATCCATCTCTGATTGCGAAAACACGATCGTGACATTGCACCAGTGAGTTGCACAATTTCTTTCCATCCCAAGCTCTCCCCTCTATTTTCCTTCCTTTTTCTCGACTCATGTTACCAAAGACGTATCACACAATGGGATACATTCAGCCCTTATTCAGGTGTAAGTATCGCAGGTATTACTACGTACTTCTCACCCTCAACGTTATTAACTCAAACGTCACGTATTACAGGGCACCGTGCAAATCCATTGTGTTGGGCAAATGTTGGATGTCTGTACCATCGGCATGGTATCGTTGGAGTATCTTGGTTGTATACCCCACAGCGATAGTCGGACAATTCACTCCCGTGATTCCTTGGACCCCCTCTGTACTGCAGTCAGAGATGTTGAGATTGCAATTGCAGGTAGAAGCCATATTCAACATGCTCAATCGAGTTAGTCACCTAGGCCATAGTCCTATAGTAATATGACAATGTTAAATAAATGGTATCTCTGGATTCACTTCATAAACAGTCCTCATCCATCCCATATATATTATCCCACGTCATCCTACTCTCCGTTTTTATTGCACTTCACTACTCACTCTCACTACTCACCTGATTGAAAAACTTAGTCATCCTTATCTTCACATCTCTACATTGAGCCTCCATAACACTAAAATTTTGAATGAAAGCAGCCACTCATTTTTATCGCTCGTTCATGAGCCTCGGCGCTTTTAGCGATGGAGAGCGCATCCTTCAGCCCTTCATTTATTCTGTTCGGCTTCTAATTTGATGGTTTACGAGCAATCACGAGGAATGAGCACAAAAGGGGCCACTGCCCCGAGGATTACCACGGTAAAAATGAGGCAGCCAAAGCAGACTTTGGTTTATAACCGCAGTTGGGAGGCAATTGACGTCCATCTGTATCGCGTTAACCTCAGAGGCCGGCGAATTGAGACGCCCCGCAGTGTATTATATCCCAGGTTTCTCATCTTTTTATTACAGTTTCAATATTACGCCCTTAAAGAATTCCCCTCAATCAGATCGAGTGCCACTCGTCAATTCTCATTCGAGCCTGAATTTTATTTTATAATAATATATATTATACTTTCAGTTTTACGAAAATAGTAATAAGATGACACATCAGATATTTTCGGTGGAGATGCGATCCATTATCCAAAATAGATTTCATCGGGTGTTTTAACGACAATGGATTGGTTAACGCCCAAGTCTTGTGTATCAATTTTTCGGAGGCATTGGGAATACCGATATTCACCCCTCGGCAGTATGACCATGACGAATCACTGAGAGCCGGCATATGCAATCGTGCGAACGTCCACATCCCCTTGGGGAAAAGATTACTTATGCTTTTTGGGGATTATTAAACGTATAACTGCGTTTCGATCGACAGTCCCCCGCTGGCCCCTTTCATTTTCTCAATCAAATGAACGATTTATAGTTATAGATATCGCTCATCAATTATTGTCTTTGGCATTCGGACTTTCTCAGTGGTACAAAGGATGTTATTGTGTTCTGCCCGGTCATTGTAATGAAAAAATATAAGCAGATGATTTTTATGTTCATGGGATTTCAATTCAATATCTCGAGACGGCTGATTGCTATTGTTCAGTTTGTTTGATTTTCTCTGATGATGAGCAAAACAATCGCTCGGTAATTATAATGATTATCTGATGTTCGTCGATAATTGCAGAATGATGAGAATAGCTCGTTCCAATTGATTTTTTGGTGAGCTTTTTTTTATTGATTTCTAGAGCTGCACAGAATTCCTAGGGGTTTCACTTTTTTTTTTTTTCATTTGTCTGTGGTTTTATACGTTTCCTTTCTCTCGTGTTTATTTTTTTTCCTTAGTCTGTTTTGTTTTGGGTGAGTGGAGTATCTCGTCTACAGGATGGAGTTTACGTGCAACGAAAACGAACTTCCATGAAGTTAAGAGGTTCGGGACAACGAAAATTAACGACTTGACACTCGGTTTAATGGATTCCAGTCCGAGGCGTTAGGATCTCACAGTGTGCAGAAATGCGCGAACGGCTTCTATCTGTGAATGTCGTATATAGAGAGATTGAGGGAGCGACAGAGAGAAAAAGAGGAATGAGTCGAAATGAGGTAAAACGATTAAGAGGGTGGGACAAGTACGAGAGTAAAGCTCGTCTATTTTAATTCGTACATACAAACACACTCGGCAACTCTATAAAATCGAATTACGCATAATTGGCTCATCTCGCCATTCGAAAATATATATTTTCAACAATTTCATTAGTCCATGGATTAAGTTAATTAAAGGGGAGAACAATGTGAGGGGTTGAAAGTCAATATCTCGGGTATGACCTCGAGAAATTGTCTTCAATAATAATAAAATACCCCTTTACTATATTTACTATATTTTTTTCGTTATTATTGTAATTTTTGAAAATAATGTCTGTTTTGTTGAAATACTTTAGCTGTAATATTTTTCGTTGTGATTTCTTGAGGTAATAGTTTCAGTTTTGTTATTTTCATAAGTAACCAGATCTCGGCATTTGGAAATATACTACCACATTAAACAAATAATGAAAATTAATTGTTCACTGAACCTGTTGGTACGACATTCAGAGGAAGTTGGCAAAAATTCTCACGGAGAGAAAAATGAATATTTTAGCATATATCACTAATGGAAATTTCTAACGAAAAAAATATTCAGTACGCAATGACCTGGAAATTTCCATTGGTTGTGGTACAGTACAGTAAGACGACCTGAAATTTTCTATTTCAATGAATATCAATACAAAATCTTTATTTGTCTGGTGAGAATCATTAAAATTACTAGGTCTTCGATGGATTTTTCCCTCGAGACAAGAAGATTTTTTTCTGTGAATCATCTTGTATTTGAATTACCCCAACGTTTATTGGTTTCCTATTGTGCAGTAGAGATGAATTAACTTTGTACTCGAGAGGAAAATTTATCTCTCCGATCTTTGTGGTGCGGCCACGTGAAATTGAAAATATATGGGGTTTACGACTCCCCCACGATTTGCATACAGATTCGGTGGTGCGGATGCGTAATGGCACTCCTGAGGATATTCAACCCGGGATGCAGGAGGAAGTGAGTAAATAAATAAAACAACCAGAAAAAAAATCACACTCACATTTTTCTAGGATAAGAGTTTTGCAAGCTCGAGGATATATCCACGCTTCCGAGTCCTAATATATTCCAGATTGTATCCCAATATATTGAATCATCAAATACGATATATTGACGAGAAATTGAGTTTGAATGAAACATGAAGAGCTCCATTCATCAGAAAATCCGTCCTATAAATGAATTTTAAATGGATCCGGTGGTAGACACTGGCATCATTGAATGAATTGTCCGTGATTTATCGTAGATGAAATATTCTAGGAGGGAAATTTGAATAGTTTCATCTTGAGTAATTATTTACTTGTGTCAAAATAAAAATAAATAAATAAAGAATTAACCGAATGTAAAATATTGGATTATGGTATTAAATAAGGAAACACATTCGTTAACTTTCAGAAATGATTTTAATTTTGAATATCTCGAAGACTTGACAGACAGAAGGTACCTCACACAATGAATTTCTACAAGAGACTGAAGAGGTATTACAATATAATTTCCACCCCCTGAAATATTTCCTTTTTCCTTTTACTGACCCTTTCTGGTCAGCAGATGTATTTTGGAAATATCCAAATGTTATAAAAACTAAGGAAGGACTGTGGACATTTTCCTTGATTTTACAACCAAAGGAAATCCTGGAGAATGTGGCTATAAACTATCCTTACTTAAATGAGAAAATAAAACTTAGAAAGAGTGGATTTTATATCCGGGGAAATCTCCGAAAACCAACATAAAAGAATAAAAAATAAAAGTTATGTTGAATAGCTAAAATTTGAGATGATAGCTCTAACAAAATATTTCCGCAATTAGGTGACTAATTTCCTTGATCACGTCATTCCCCTGCTCATCCAAACTCCGTACATAGTTCCGCAGTCCTCCAGGAAATTCTCAAAACTACAAATATTAAAGTCTCATCTTGGGCAGGGTGTGTGATTCGCTGGGTGCTCATCTCGTCCAGGTTCTGCATTGTTCCATTTCCACTATATATGACCAAGTCATTTGAAAGGGGGTTGAAATGGTAGTTAGGGGTGTGGGGGTTTGCCAACAAAATGGGAAGTCACGCACAGTGCAGGCAGTCGACGATTATGAGGACGCTCACGCTAGAATCTCGTTGGGGTTTATACAGAAAGTGTTCCGGAAGACCCATACGGCGCCTACCTTGGGTCTCTTGCATATGAGCATCGTTGAGCCAAAAAGGGGGATGAGGTTGGGACAAAAGGGGAGGCCAAAGAGAACGAGAGGCCCGACGGTTAATATCCCCAGATGCAGGGGCCATTCAAGGATACGCTCAACGACATTCTGCCCCCGAATAAAGGACCCACCGTCCATAATTGCCAGTGCATTTTGGATATTAATTTAGTAGTCTCCTTCATATCGAAAGTAATATCGACCCAACGCTAAGAAGACAACGCCCTGGCAAACCAAGGGGAAAGCCTAATAGAAGTCGAGTCGAGATGAGTTACTGCCTTTAATTCCCCGATAATAGGGGAACCTTCCGCGGGTCCGTCCTCTTGACTACGACACTACCCTCTATTCCCTCTATCCACTTTACTCGCTCCTTTTCATTCCAATTTTACTTCGGGAATTCTTTCTCGCAGCCCCGTGCACACCAGTTTACTCTCTCTCAATTCTTAAATTGCTCACAACAACGTCCTTATTTTTCAACTTAAATAACCAATATAAATTGACGGTAAAGATAATTTTCAGTTTACAGTGGATATTTTATTCAATTGCTGGTGGTAAGCCAACATGTCCATGTAGCGTGTTTTGAGGTGTTCATATCCACCGTTCGCAAACGTACTGCACTGTCGACCACCTTTTTTGCATTTCAGCATTTGCTAACAATTCGAATTATGGAGACTACTTTATATTGGCTCCACCGGAGTAACCCCAACGGCGTTAATCATCACGGTTGTAACAAGCCCACATAATTCCGCTCATTCGATCTTATCGAATTATCAGGCGAATTTTTCCGTAACCCACTGTAATATCGATTAAACCTAATCTAAAATACACCTCTGCATATGAATAAATTAGCAGAATGAGTGTCATTCATATACACTGGTAATACAACATACTTGGCTATATGGTCACGCTCAATTTATTATGTAACGTAATTTATCATGCTTAAACTTTTGAACGACAAAGTTTATGACGCATTTCTCGAGAACACGTAGTCGCTGGGCATAAACATATAGAGTTGGTGCAGCGAACGGTGACAGTTGGGTTTGTGGGCAAGCACCACAAAGATCAGTAAATCCCAAACGTTTTAAAGTCGATAGGTGGGGGATGATAGGTGACACAGAGCAAATATAACAATGTACGCTAGTGGTGTCCAGTTGGTATGCTAATCGGACATAATACTGATGAATTTACGATACAGCCGCAACTCCTTGGCCCTGAGAAAGCCCCTTCCACCCAACGTCATTCGACTTAACGCCGCGTTAAAAAAAAAATCTTTTTCACCATTGCGTGAATACTCGAGGGGGAGAGTCCCAAAGACATCAAAGTTGCAATGATAATAAAAGAATTGCTCAATGATGTTGCTTTATTTCATTCACATTTTTTCTCTCATTTTCTTTATTCCACTCGTGGTTGGGGCGACTCATTGTCTATCAACCGTGTCATTGCGATTTTGCGGCTCGAGACCCGGTTCATGATGCCTGGTTGAGGTGCAGATGAAGGCCACACTGTACGTCACTGCATTGGATATCCTATCAAAGAGTGGAATGACGAGACTGGTATAAGTGGTCGAGGCGAAGCTCAACCATTCTGTCCTTACAATTTCAAATTTTCCGTGTGTTATCAGGCGATTCGTTACAGTCAAGCCTTAAGGGCCCCCACACTTATCTCCATCTTATCGTGTACTGCATAGATCGAATGAACAACAAACGTATACCACTGGGTGGGGGTGGGGTGTCAGGGGATAAGGTAAAACGGAAGAATTCACCGCCGGTTATTTCCACTTCTTATCAAAACTGCGGACAATTTCCCGGTAAAGTAAGTAGAGAAACGACAGTAAGGGAATGCGAGAGGCGACCCGTTCAAACTGTCGCTATTCCTTTTATACATCTCCGGACGATTTCCTGCGGAGGTGATCGTGACGGAAACAGTTACCGGGAATGACGCTTATCGGTATTTTCTTTCCTGCCGGCGACTCATTCCCTCTCTTGGTAATTTCTGCTTTACTTTTTCTTATTATTATTTCTCATCGTTTTCTATCTGCTATTTTTTCTCCTGCATCGATCAGCACCATCTATTTACACGGTTAGAAGAGCAAATTTAAAAAAATAAACAGAGAAATAATAGTCGAGGGGCCGCTGTACCGAATCTAGCGTGGCGAATCTGCGTGTGATAGAAAAAAAAAAGGAGTGGCATAAAAAATGGAAGAGTACAAGGAGGGCGAGAATAGAGACATGTTGGAGGTTGTCAGAATCTCTTAATCGGGGGATCGTAGTATAAAGTTGACAGATGTTGTTTTTCCTTGGTACAGGGCCCACCGGTGCTGTAGCATTGAGACGCGATTCTCCACGCATATGCGCCGCGTGGGTGACGATGACTTGGCACACATGTCGTATCATAACGTCTCTGGTCTCACTATTTCAATCAATTATAACATATTTTCTTGCTACGTCTGTAATATTCAACCCCCCGGGTGATTACACGCCCGCGATATCCAAGAATAATCGGAAATGGATAACACAAGAGAGGTGATGTGATAAATTTATTACGGTGCTAATAGTGGAAACATTACACATAGCGATTCGCATAATTTGTTTGAGGTATCTCTCTTGGATATATTTCCGGTGTAAAATAATTTTGCAGTTTCAAATTCCAGATTTCAGTCGATTTTAGGTAGACAGAAAATAGGTACACGGAGAAATATTCAAGAATAATTACGGAACATTTCGCGTAATCTGCGAGGAATCATCACATAAATTCTATGATCTGTTCCGTAAAAATTACGCATTCGCCCGACGCCTCACGGCTAGCCATGAGTCACCGTGAGGGGGGTATTTTTACGGAACGTTTCATAATTTTTCCGGAGCATTCCGTAAAAATTCTTGAATATCCAGGAATTTTTATGTTCTGAGACAGAACCCGAAAATTTACTAAAAGTTCTAGATTTATTCCCCGAAAACGATTCTCGCTGACGGATTACGTGAAATGTTCCATCATTTTTCTGGAGGATTTCTCTCCGTGTAGGCGAATCGGCAGCTAGAAAATTTCAAAGATGACGAAAAATGGTGAGAAGAGAAGAATAAAGTGAAGAGGACAGCTCAGATCGACGAGTGTATACAATTGATAAAACCTCTGTCGATTTACAGTAGCGGATACAACTGGAAGAGACGAGAGTTCGAGGGAGGGGATTAGATTAGGGGAATAGTATTGGGATATCTGTAAAGAGGCCTCGCTGATTTTGGATTGGCGATGGAGCTTCTGGCAACGATGATATGGCCCGTGTACCGCACCGCAGTAAGCGCATACCCATGGACGAAAAGGATCCGATGGATCGTCAAAGTGCTGGAAGTGGATAAAGGAATAACATGGCGATGCCGTGCATACGTGTGGATCAAAGGAGGAGGAGATTATCGGTGCATTGCGGGATCCAGAGGAAGAGGGAATAACGAGTGGTGGAGGATGAGGGACCCATATCCCGGTGGGAAGAGGGGGTCGGCGTTCACCGCACGTCTTACCTTGTAATTTACTCACCGCGAGCCGCGGGCTATCCATCCCCTGGCATAACTCAGTGATGTGTCCATCGGTTTACGTTGTAAAATATTGTCACTTGTGTTATTATCATTCTCTCCAAGAATTTTCATTATTTTTTATTTCAATTTGTCCACCGTATTTCTTTTTTTTTTCTCAGACTCTCTTCTAATTGCGCCAACTAATTTCGAAAAAATTCACGGAAAAAATACGGACCAATTGAAGATTTGCGGAGATTAAGTGTCTCGTGTTTCAACGGCGATTAGAGTTTTTTTTTTTTATAGAATCTATTTTCTATAGAATTCTCTAACTTTTCCAGGGAAATGAGTGCCTTGCGGTTTATTTAGGAGAGTAAAAATGTGGGAGTGAGAAAATTATTACCGAGAGGAATATAGTCAGGGATCTTCAGGACGTTGATACATACCTGGTGGATTGGAGAGGCAAGGCTTCAATACCACACTGCATACGTTTAGCTAAATTATACTTTATACATACCATTATTATTTCATGGATCCCTCTGATCCCTCTCGCTTCTGACGCCTCTTTCCCGCCCTCTCTCGTTCGTCCTCCCTTTTCTACCACCACTTGTTCCACAACCCGTTGATGCTCCGCCCTTCTCACACTCGTTTCACTTGTGATCCAAACGAAATAATCCAAAAATGTCGATTTGATGGACGGCTGAGCAGCGAATAAACCACGCGCCACAATCAGCCACTGGGTTACTCCACTAAATTGAAATATTACGAATAAAAATTGAATCAATTCCCTTCAATCACGTGAACCAATAAAAAGGATTTTTTCTTCAAGATTTTTCATTCAATTTCTGAATATTCAAGCCTCGACGCTCGATGGACATTTATTTAACGCGTAATTAGCAGGTTCAATTAAATTTCCGCCAACTCATCGTCAATTAAATCGTGACGATCCGTTTACATTGCAGGCGTGGATGGATGAGAAAAGAAACAGATCAAGTGGAGAGAACAAGACAATGTCCAGTCAATATCTCAGGTAACTGAACAATTAAATTTGACACGTCGTTTGTCTCAGCCGCACAGCTCGTCTGGCCCCACGTGGGCCCATACTGTCGCTACCCGCTGCGATATTTACTAATTCACCAACAAATTTAAATATTTTACTGAAGATATCCAATAGACATTAACCACAAATTCATTTAACCTTACCCCCAACCCAGGTTCTCCTTCTGCCACGTTGCACTGTGAATACAATAAAATTCTGTGGTTATCGGCCGAACGAAACTCAGGGTGGGTCCAGCAAAAAATTTCTCAAAACTTTTTTTAACCACCTTTTTTTTTATCATCTCACAGTCAGCAAAAAATCTTCCCATTGGCACTGCAGGAACTCTCGTAATAGAAAAAGCGAGATAAAGGTCATTTGAATTTTAAACAACAGCGATTTTTATTGAATGAAATGGGCCCCCAGTGTTTTCCGAAAATTGCTAATTAAAATGCATGAATAGCCAACACTGGACTGTCCTCTCTCGACCCCCGTGGTTTTAGTAAAAAATAAAAGAAAGATTATGACGATGAATGAATGCTCATCAACACATGGAACGTCGGAATTCATTCCGTGGTAATGAGGTTCGTTTATCAATAATAAGTGACATGCGAAGAATCCTTCATGAAATGAAGAAGTGGAAAACCAATATAATTTTTATCCAAATATATATACCCTCCCTCACATACCTATCCAAACCTAAAATTGCATCCAGAATCAAGCCAAGCGCACATTAAATTTTTCCGTCAACAGTATAAATAGAATGTCACTCAATTCACCAGCTATTATTCAATTCTATTACGCCCATTATATTCCCTTCAATTCTATCGAATTCCCCAAAGCTTTGCAGACTAAAAACCCCAATAACCTACGACTACAGAACAAATGAAATCAACGCAAAGAGCTTAGTCAGGTAAAACAATCAAAATCACCAATTGATTAATTGAAATTAATACCATTGAAGTGAATAATCAAACGTATTTCCAATTTACCGGCAAATGCCTCTTCAAAACGCGAAAATTAACTCCCTCTCAACTGAATGAGCACACTGTCCATTGCAGGTACTCAAGTAGGGGTTGAAGCTTGGGCCAACCAACGGCCGACGCTTGGCATGCCAATCACCAAGCTTGGCGCAACGTTTGGCTGACAGATTAGCTCATGACTGGGCTGTAGCCTGGATGATAACTCGGGCCCAGTTAAGGGACGCTAGAATGACCCAACGTATGCAGCCGTTCCTGACCCATAACAGGCCCAAAATTTTTTACCAAGACTGGTTCAATTGTAATTTCGAAGCTTGGGACCGAATGACTAACCGGTCCTTTAATTTATCTACCAATTATTGATTGAAATGATAAAAAAAATAAAATTAATTGATTTTTTATCACTGATATCATTCACATTTAACTCTATTTATCAATCCCTGATTAATTAATCGCTGAAAAAATTGGGAACTATTTTAATTAATGATTTCTTCTTATGATTTACTTTATCAATTGACATAAATTCCCAAGTCCTGATCCTATAAATCAATACCTGCACCTGCTCATATGATATTTCTTATAAATATTTGTGAATACATCGACTTCACATCAGCTCATCCGCGCGAGTTATTATGGTTGCCAAGAGATCATTGCACTTGTCATTAATATTGCAGTAGGTCAATCGAATTATCTACTCATTAATATCCCAAGAGGATCAGAAATGCATCTCCCGATTCGCCGTCACCGCCAGAGATCTCTCAACCTGTCAGAAATTCCGACCACTCAATTAACATTTTTTATTTCTATCGGGTAATTAACATTAAATGAGACTGAAAGTAGGCATTTCACCGGAATTACGAATATTTCCAGAAATACAAAATTTTCACCTCAAAACGTGGTATTATGATAATTTATGCGTTTCCCAGTGGTTAGTAAATATGTTGTAGGGTAAATGGTAACATTTCGAGTGGAGCTCAAGTATTTTCCCACTACCAAATCATTCAATGGTTGGCGAGCATTTTCATATTCGACAACTCGTTGAATTATTCGGCTTTGCATTAATATTCCACTATTAATTACAATGTTTTATGTATAACATTGTAGTTAAATTGCAACAGACGGAGGCCACTCGAAAATTCTGCCGGATGGGGAATTAATCATATTTGATTGGTGAGGGTTATTCATTATCCTCGGGGATCAAAAATATAAAAAGCTGATAAATGGAGAAAAAATAAAAATTGGATAATGGTGGGAACGAGGTAATTTTGGAAATTAGTTGATAATACCGAAATTCCGCTGTTTGATGCTATCCTTAGGATGCATCGGGTTTAACATCGATTATAATTATTTCGTCATTACTACCAGTCACACTAACCAGTGGCAAGTTCACTTCAAGGATTGTAATTAGCCGCAGTGGGATCACCAGCTCGTTGGAGCGCGAAACATTTCGCGTGTTGCACAATCACGTTTTAATGTGCGCGCGATTAAGCCACGTAATTCGGCTTACCCCTCTCCTTTCCTCTCCACCTCACCCCCTGAGTACGTTAATCATGGTAAAGTCAACTGGCATGTATGCAGTACTTGAGGCAGAGTAACACGGATTTTCCACCCATGATTAATTGATTCTAGAATGTCCTCCGGTGTTTTAAAATACCCGGGTTTTTTTTACTCCCCTCTGAATTTACATTTCCTGCACGTGAGGGAGAAAAGTTTAAATAATGAAAAAAAAAGAGCTCTAATTGTGCGGTCTGCAGTCAGTGACCCAGCTGAGAGTCGTTGACAACAAGAGGAGTAAAAAAAAAAAATAGAGGGAGAGTAAATGACAGAATCGAGGAAAGATACGCCCTGGATTCAGTCCTCGACGTTTTCGTCCCAAATTGTTCGTACCAAAGATTTAATTGAGGCAATTAACTTGGGTGGGGGATACACAGACGGAGGAACTGGCGACTGACGTGGTGAAGAGGGATAAACGTCGGTGAAATTGTATTGGTTATACCGACGAGTGGAAACAAGAACTGGGGGATACCAGAAAAAAAACATGGGGATGGGGAGAGTTTTTTTCGAGAGCATCGCTGTGCTCTAGGACTCTTGAAGAGTGTAAAAAATTGAGAGGATCTTCAAATGCGTCATGCCGAAGGGAGACTGGTCAAGGGGTGTAAAACGTGCGTCGCATGATGACCCTCGAAGGATTATTCGAAAATCTTATTTCGTATGTCAAATATGGGGTATCAACGCCCTTCATTTAATGTGACAATTGGGAATGAGGGATGTATGGTGGAGGTGTTTCCTTTTTTAAATTTAAAGTCACATGATTAGATCCTTTTGTTTTTCTTTCTGATTGATATTATAATTACGATACTGATTGAAGATCCATGGGGCACATGACTTTTCAGAATCTATGGAGATATCCAGCGTATTCCACCCGCTGGAAAAATACGATGCAATAAATATCCTGGTTGCCATGAGCAGCCTAAAAACATTTCGGTGAATTTTTTACGATACTAAAGATGTAGAAGTATATAAAGATTGTAAAAGTGTCAGCTGTACGATTTTTCAGGCGATTGTTTGATATAGATAAGGTGCATTTGATCAGTGTTTCTCGGGGGTAATAAAATTGTTTGAACTCATGAAAACGTCACAGTGAAAAACCCAAGAAATTTTTCACCCGCTTCTTTTAGTTCGTTCATTTACCATTACTACCCTCCTCTCCAGTCCACACACAGGCTCTTCTCCTCGGTGAAGCTGATGAAGCTCCGTGAAGCTGCATTTATCTAAATCTCAATAATCAAAAATGGAGGGGCACTTGAATATATTCTGCAGAAAAATTCCAAGGCCAGTACTGGAAAACTCCCAAGACTTCTAGTCACATTGAAAAAAAAATCAGAATTTAGATGTTATGGGGAATTGTTAGAGAATTAACAGACAGGTTATAGAGATTATTACTGAATTTTCATAAATGTTGATGTGTAAATTTCACATGAGTAAAATTCACTTGTTATCCCATAGAATTTGGGCTGGAATTTTTCCGTATAGCTGAGAGTTTTGGTGAACATTTTCCCGAGTTGATACTAGAATTTTTCTCAAGAATGTCTCATGGTGTAGGGAATAGGCAGCACAGAGGGTGGATTTTGGTGATATGGAAGTTGGTTGACGATAAATTGGCTTTTATACTGCGTGAACTCGATAGCTGTTGAACACTGCGTCCCAAACAGTTGCGTCTGGTGTGCACTCAGAGCTTATATATACCAGGAAAAGTAGGGTTGTACGTTCAGTTGGGTTATATACACAGTGAAATATGATTGGTACGTTGATATAAACCGACGAGTTGTACTTTACTGCACACTAAACTCCCAAGACGAAAGGCGCCCATGAAAATATAACATTTAAAGGGATTTTTATCACTGATTTCACTTGGTTGTACCCTCGTTTACTGATAAGTTATATCCCAGAGTTTATGTCCAATACTAATCACTTTAGACTCCCCCACGTCGTACTCGGTTTGAGTTAGGTGCTTGTCTCCCGACTATCCGTTATGAATAATATCCACGCGGGATACCTGAGTATTTGATGGTTCCTTTATGGGTAACAAATTCTACATTCGATGATAAATGAACTGTCAACGACAAACATTCTGCTCCTGTCATTTCAACTATCCGAGATAAAACAATATCCGCTCAATTCAACAATGTTCCAATAATCACGAGCACAACTCTTTGATCTTCATAAAATGTCTTTCGTAAAACAGACCGTATAAGAAAGGATGACAGAATTTTCTTGATGGATCCAGAAGACTTCATCTTCATGTTAGATTATCAATTCTCTACTTTAGAGCAAGAATACATTTTCGTCACTGGGCCCGAAAACCGCGATTTAACCGAACGGAGTGAAAAATTTTGTATGTTATGCGATGATAAGAATATTATCTTTCGCATGTGATATAAACGCACATTCGTCAGATAATATTTTTTTCGTCTGATGGCATAATGTATTATTTCCAGACATATGATGATAGTTTTTGAATAACTGCCTGTTGGAATGATGAAATATTTTCATTCCGTGGATAAAAATAATTGCTCGGATAATTCAAGAATAAAAATCGTGACTATAAAATGTGAAAAATATCTTAACCAAATGGAGGAGAAAGATTGCCGATAAAATTGAAAGTTACGAACTAATATTCATGGCTGTTTCATCCATACCAGAATCTTACGCGATACTGCATAATATGAAAAAGAAAAGAGCTATAAAAACCAGAGGAAACTGTAAGTTACGGTAAGAAGCGTTGACGGGGTTGAAAGTTTTAAAAATTCATGCGATCCTCGAGCCAGTGGCACACTTTATGGATTTTACATTCCTCTATTTTTTCCAGTACAACCGTGCAGCAATGTAATGCGGACGACCAAGGCAGTGTTACACAGCCACATCTTCCGATGTTCTCCATAAAATAAGAAATACCGAAGTTCAAGTTTGAATTAAGCTGCGCAGTGTCGGTGTAATCGTATCTCCACTAAAATGCCTCAATGACTTTTTCGTGTTGACGTGCACTGAGAAAAACAATTACTTTTGCGCGCCATATTTGCTAGTCAATGAAAAAGAAGTGGTGCAGTAATGGTAGAAGTACTGGAGAGCGATAGAACATTGATATAATGTTCTCCCGTTGTGGTGGAAAAGTTTACCGATCGCGGGTCGCAGAGTTTTAGGAGCTAATCCGATGTTGAATGACACTTTTGAAAATCTGTTACTACCAGCTTTTGGATTATTACAGGGTCACGAGACGCCGCCATTGATTTACATGGAAGAATCCGCTGCACTCGTAATCGTATAGGTAATGTAATTTAGTGCAACGGGAGTCATATAAATTTTAATCCCACGAAGGAAAAATTCCCATTATTTCAATTATTTCTCAAGTTAATCTACCCCATTCTCATTTTTCCGTTATTAATGATGCTGATTAAAAAATGGATATTTTTAATTTCTAATTTTCATTGATGATTGTATTGTTATAGTAGATTCAAAGTTGATCACTTAATGTTTAATAAATGTTCTCTCATAAGAACAGTTTTTGATTCGTCGATTTAATTACGTCGGATTATTTCTGATCCGATCTTTTAAATCTCCGCGCTACTATAATTATTCGAATAATTTTCCTTACGTAAAAGTCAGAAAAGTGAATGGATGGTGCGTGGCATTTCTCTTTTAATCTGAATTCCTATAAAAAATGGCCGTGACATAATGTAGAAGAGTAGTTTTTTGTTCTCAGCCGACGGTGATTGTTCCAGCTCCAAAAGACGAGTAAAAATGACCCCAAGGAGACCTGAAATATGTTGAGCATACACAAAAATTCACCCGCTGTTACACCGGAGGAGAATCGCGAACATTGGAGCAAAAAGCCAGGAGCATTCCTAAGGGTCGGTGAGCAGTTGGAAAAGGAAAAGGACATTAATTCCTGCGCTTTACTCAGTTCTTATTACAATCTCAGTGAGAGAAAAGTGGTGGGTGTTTGTGAAACAGCTGCCCCCTTTGCTCTCCAGAAAATATGATACTATTTGTCGTCTGTTGCGCGAGTTATTTGCCTACTCCTCATGGCGTCCACGCGGCGAAAAAGTGGGAAAAATAAAAGGGTGGGGAAACAAAAGTGGGAAAACGAGAATGGGAAAAGTGAGTGTAAGGACGCGGGGAAAATAATGTTTGGGTTTATAAATTGCACCAAGGTGCACCGCCATGCCAACGATCTCATTCGTTACACCCCCTTGTAACTCCCACTCGTTCTCTCCTTAACCCTTCGAGGTATAAAATGGTTTTGTTACGTTTCGTTTCTCCCCTCACAATCTCACTTTTTTTTTTTCACCTCCAGTCTACCTCATTTCCGAGGTCTCTTCACTCAGCTGTCGTTTCAATCCTGTCAAGCCCCTGAGAATGGGGTAAATTTTATTCTCCACAACTCGCCGAATTCCAAACGCTAAAACTCCACTCCTCCAGTTACATGATTTAACGAGCATACATTAATATAATAAAACTTTAATGAATATTTCAACACATATATTCTGAAAATGCGAGTAAATAAAAAAGGAAAAAATCCAAACCAAACCATAGGATTGACGGTTTGTTTTTTCTTTTCAACTTATTAAAACCAGGGATTTTAATATTTACAATTAAATTCTACAATTTCTGCAATTGAATTATTTTGGTTTTTGGTTAATTATTTATCGTTATGGGAGTGATGAAAGTGGACGAGGTGGCAATAGAGTTTATCGAGACAATTCAACGATCCGTATAAAATATCAGCCATGTGCCGGTACGCTATTTGCCCGTATAGAATAAGCAAGCAAGAAAACTTCAGAGCCCCGGCTTTATGACAAGCCACTGCGCTCCTGTGAGTTTGAAAAATTGCCCACGAAATGGCACAGCGTTCTTCGCATAAACCGCTACCGTTGCCACGCTACCTTTCTCGTGATAAACAATGTTCGCCTTCGTTTTTTTCCATCCTCACCCCATACCCTTTTCTCTGTTGGCACTTTCTTTCCCCTCAATCCCCACCCTCTAACACGCATGAAGTACTGCGTCGGTGGACTCCTATGCACCTTCACAATAAATGACCGAGTCGACGTACAGGATGCCAACTGAATTATTACAATTTCTTTTTTGCAATTTGAGACTTTGCTCAAGTTAATTAAGGCGGGCAGTACGAATCTCAGAGTCACTCCGAACATTTTGCTAATTTAACAACCAAATTACTCAATTACTTGATGACACGAATGCAATCAAATTATTTCATTTTAGCATTTTATCCGATTGTCAAAAATATTACTGAACTTGATATTTTTCCACTATTTTTTCAGAATTTTTTTTTTTGCAGTGGGAAAACAATTATGTAATTTCATCAATAATTGCATTCCACTTTAACGGTTGAAGAGGAAGCTAGTATTTTGTCCCCTGGTGGCTAATGTTCTTCAATTTTTCCCAGGCATATACTCACAATACCCCCGGAAGATTGGAATCTATAGGTAATTATGAAAGTGGTTGGAATAATAGGCTTGAAGTTAAAGTACAGTTCAAAGGATATCGCGGATTCAAGGGTCTCTTAAATTCCATCAACATCCGCATGGAGTTTCGATTTCAATCGAGGGAATGTAATGGCTAGACTGAATTTCCTATATTTCGTAAACGTTTTATCACCGGCTTTTTCAAGCTTTTCAGCTTTCCGATTGCCTTTTTCCCTACGACAATATTGCTCCGAATGCATACTCTCGTTTGAGGTAAATGGACAACACACACATCCCACACATTTATCTCGAATTTTACGACACTGACAAGTCTCAGACTAGGGTCGTGTGAATGGAGCTGCGTAAAAAGCCCTCACTAACAAAAACACCACCGCAAAAATGTCTGTGACCGATGGCTAAATCCCGGGCATTTAACATGGTGATGAAGGAAAAATAAAAAAAATAATGGGAGGGAGAGGGAAAAAGAAAAAAAGTATTGGCGAAATGTGTAGTTTATCTCGGGTTGAAAACTGCGGAGAGGGAGATTCAGTAACCAGTTGCAAAAAAAGCCTTTTGCACGATTTAGCCATTAAATATTGCACAGGATTGTGAAGCCAGAGCCATCGCTTCAATGGCTTGGGCTTGGGTTAACGCTCAATAAATTTTCCTTCTCTCATTATACATACAATGAATTTTATCGGTTTTTCTGAAAATACACCGGAACTTTTTTTTCCCGCATCATTCAGTTGGTTTTCTTCGGGCCGGGTTGTATTCACGATTGGATAATGCAACAACTCAGGTGACCGGCGATAAATGTTACCTGGGTAGATAAAATTCATAATACATCCCCATTGACCTCGGATGTATATTATCTCAATTAGTGTCTTATTACGTCCGCTGATATTAGCACCGCTCATACACTCGGCGGGATCACTCTGTCGGAGCATTTTCTTTGGCAATTTTTTTTATCGTTAATATACCTCTTTTCGTGCACTGTCAAACATTTTTGCCCGCAATTTTCTGTACACTTTATGAGAATTATTATCGTGTGCAGTTCAAGGGAAATTTTAAGGAATTGTGCGACTGAATTTTTCGTTTTATGGAAAAATAAATCAATGGTAACAATTCAAGCTGAAATATGACATGAAAATAAATAGAAATTGAGAACATTTTTGATTGTGAAAGAGTAAAATATGAAAATGAATCGTTGAAATGAAATTCATGAATCTTATTTTTTATCAATATTCCATAGTATGTTATTGTAAAAACTGGATTAATGACACAAAGCGAGTATCAATCCTCCAATTGCAATTCCAGATGGGAAAGTGGAATGTTTCCCGTTGAAAGGCTCATTGAACAGTAAAATCAGCATGAGTATAATTACCATTTTTATTAAAATCCCACAATAGAGCGAAAAAGAATGAAACTAAAAATACGTGGAAAATCCTGAAAAGTTGATTATAATTTTTCATAATTACGCGTGAAGAGTTTTGACCAATCTAAAACCTTTATTACTATACACAATTCCTACTTCTGTATTGTAAATGTAATCTGTATTGTAAAACTCTCGAAATATTGTTATATGTTTTTTTATGTTTGCAATGCTAAGTGGAATCCAATTTTTCAAACCATCATCCGTCACGATGAAATTGCCGTAGATTAAATACTTCCAGTAGTCGAGAAGTGAAAAAAAAATTGGCAGGTTGATGGTTATGGTAAAAATTGTAACATTAAATTTTATATTGAAATGAAATATTCTGGAAAATTGATATTTGAAAAATGATCCGCAAGTGCACCTCACGGATTTCGTTTTGTTGCGCGTAAAAATATTGAACACGAACGTGATTATCGGATTTCAATATTCAAAGTATCGCTCATATTGCACCCGAAACATGTCCCAAATATTTTCACAACATCCCGTAATAATGACGTGATATCATGCTTTAGTATTAAAATTATAAAACAGATATTGTGTACACGAGGAAAACATCACGAACAACAAAAGCTCAGTCTGTATCGTCACAATTCACCGATCCTTCCGTTTGCCCGAGTAAATTAATTACTACCGTCTGTTTACAAATAGTTTCTCTATAGTTACTAACGCAAAAGTTTTCTATTGACAGCGAACAACTCAGCAGTATATTAATCGTTTATACACCATTGAAGGTATTACAATTTCTGTTTATTTTATTCCCTCAATAGTACCATGACAATCTCCAACTACCATTCCATTATTGAAGACAAGAAATTACAGAATTAAACAGTTCAATTACGAGAATCAATCTTCAATGGAACTGCATGCAAAAAATTGCTTATGCAAAAAAAGGAGAAAGGAGCATGACATCTCTCACAAAAAAACACGGAAAAAATAAAAACCCAATGACAATAAACCGACGAGCAAAAAAATTTTCATTTTCAGATCAATTAGAATATATCTTTCAATTAATAGTGATCAGTATACGCTACCCGGAAATTGAATAAAAATCCCTTAATATCCCATAGTGGTGTTCTATCAGCCTGTTCTATCATCCCAGCGATCGATGGATCGTAAGCTAGGCTCTGTCCCCCTTTGATTAATTTGTAACACCCAAGCCATAGAAAAATAAAAATATATCTCGTATCCTCTCCTATTCTAAAAAGGACAAACATCGAGACTATCGATATCTCGAAAGTCTTTCACGCTTATTCCTCATTGGTTCAGACGTCTGAGGCGGCTAATTTGAATTTTGAACTCATTTAAATTAACGATTTTTCATCGCGATTTTTATAATTACAGCGCGCTGTATTGCGCGTTCGTTCGCGTAATAGAATAAATATGAAGAATGTCAGCAAGAATATAAATTCGTTTGATCGATCCATAGTCTCTGACAAGGGCTGGTCTCTCTGGTTGTAACGTGTGTGCACACGCCAGGGCGAGGAAGCCCCGGGGTCGGCTCCGTGTTCGTAACCATCGTGAGGACCACAGCGGGGTGTCCATGCTTTCTTCGATATTAATAACTCGGCTTGACCACCGCCGGCTATATGTACCTCGAAAGAGAATAATAATCGCCATCGTAATACGTTTCAGTCGGACGAGTCCATGCCATCCCCCTTTCCCCTATTTTTCTCTCTCAAATCTTTTCATCACCTATTGCTCTCAAAATACTGAATTCCACCTGACAATCACACACCTCCTCCCCCAACGCTCTAATTTTAAATTCCCAATTATTTGAAAACAAAAAAATTCTTTATTAAATTCATTATTAAATAGATACCAGTGTTGATTGACTCTTACTTGACTCTTCGCCAAGAAAATTGACAGCTATACGGTGAGAAATATTTAGTAAAAATTACGGAACTTTCAGTTCATTTACCGATTACGGAGTCGATTCGAAAAATTTAAGTGACGGTATCGTAATTTTTCATCGATAATTCAGATAAAAATTACGGAACACCGCATAAAAATTTCGTGACTTTAGATAAAAATTACGTGACAGTTCCGTAAAATTTTCAACAACCACAATTCGCTCAATAATTACGGAATATCCACGTAATTTTTATTGAATATTTCTGTCTGTGTATGGTCAAGAGTGAACTCAATGTTTTCGACTTCATTTTGCCCGGAATTCAATTCCTCATCGGACAAAAAAAAATGGATTGTTCACATCTTAGAGCCCGAAGGTATAGTAATGTGGGGAAACCAAAAAATACGCGAAAACAGACATTGAGGAAAGGTGCGACTATAACGAGAACGAATGTAACGGGATTTTACTGCATTCTATTTTATCCGAATATAAAACACATTTTATTACTGGCGTATATGTGCCTTTTAAATTTCAAATTGGAAAAAGACATCGAATTTCAATCCGCAGATGAAAGAGAGTAATCGAATTTTTCAGCGAGTAGATGACATCTCGATATACGCGAATACGAAGATAGAAAACATACATTTATTTACAAAACCTGGAAAATAAGTGAGAATAGAGTGCACGTCTGTATATCACGAATAGACGCACCAAATTCTTGTCGTTCATTGCAGCCAACTTCAATAACTGCTATTGTAACATGTAGTTTCAATATTTTTATTTACATTTCGCTATTATTTACGCAATTCGTTACTAGTGTTCCCCGACCACGAACCGAAAAAAAAAAGAGAGGATTGGTTTTTTTGAGGAAGGGGGCATGAAAAACCCAATCATAAACCCAATGAAACATGCAACAAATAAAAATCCACTCACCCCCGGACGAATGGTAAATCGATATGGAGGAGACGTAAATAAATTGAACAATGGAATACAAACACGGGGAGTGGAAAAAAAAACAACATAATACCAAACAAAACGAACGCATTCAATATGAATCATTGGTTGATCGTAAGGGCACACTGCACGGTCAGGTTTAATGACCCGTTGTAATAGCCACACCATGACTGCCTCTTAGTGCTTGACTGGATCATTCCTTTTTTTACCTTCCTCGTCGGCTCACGAGTCTCGCACTCTTGAACTCATGATAATTCGTTCGAACGACGTGTCGGGTAATAAAATGAATTATCCCACATGGAAGAGGGCAAGAGCTGATGGCAAAGAGTTGAAAATGGAAGGGCAGGGGGTAAAATTGGAGGTTTAGCTGGACTGAGGCACTAGCTTGCAACTGGCAATGCCAGTATATAACGCTCAGGAGGCACCGACTTCACCAATTGCCCCCTTTTGTTATGTATTTATGTGCATATTCGCCTATTTGTCGAGAAATTCCAGCGTCGTGTCGTAGCCTCTAGGCCGACTCACGACTTCGATACGATGCCGAGGGCCTTCCCTCGGTCGTGTGCCACGTATATGCACGTATATATTACATATACACGTGCCTCTGTCGTGAGTATCGACCTCGGAACCCGCTGATGGGGGGTACCCAGGGGGTCCGACTTTATTCCAGTCCACCCTCACGTGACTCGGCCACTATTCGGACGATCGCCAATCATTTTTAATCAAGTCCTATAAATTCAATCGACTAAATGATTCTTTATACTTGTGTGCACTATTTCTCGCGTATATCCAAAAAAAAATCACCCTCCATATATATATATATTGAAATACCGAATTATTTGAATATCTACTCGAATACCGAACTGCGTATTTAGATTGTGAAAAAGTGTGATTGGATGAAACATATAGTTTTATTCGGTGGATTGTAATTATTCACAACTAACCAACTATTTACTATTATATTATTATATTATTATATTATTCAAACCAATTTCTTAAAATGCGGCGAAACAGAATACTTGCACCCATTTGTTTTGTGACTTGGAGGAAGTACCCAATTTGCACGGTCTTGATGAGGTTTTTACTGCCGAGGTACTTTTGGTAGTAGTACCCTTGAAAAATAATTTTTTTTTAGTGTAAATTTTCATGAGTACTCTTGACAAAATTCATCGGAAATTTAACGTGAGAACTCAGAAATTATTAGAGGCTTGAGAAATACACCCTCAATTTGTTTTTGAGGT
This sequence comes from Fopius arisanus, assembly GCF_000806365.1. Classification (NCBI taxonomy): domain Eukaryota; kingdom Metazoa; phylum Arthropoda; class Insecta; order Hymenoptera; family Braconidae; genus Fopius; species Fopius arisanus. The sequence goes on along the minus strand of NW_011887766.1, from coordinate 56,576 downwards.
TTAATTTGCACAAGATATTTTTATACTGGGACCTCAATACACGGCACTCAGACACGCATTTCCTGGTGGGCGGTCAGTCCTTCCAGATTTATTGATTACAAATTGCACGGCGATCAGTCGGTTAATGATACCGCCACGTCGACTCTAGATGTATTTATGAATCTCCAAAGTATAGGTCTATATTATTTTTTTATATTTTTTATTTTTAATAATTTGTTTTCGCTTCGTGGTAAATTTTTCCTCGCCCCTTGGACCCCCTGCCCCATCAATTAAAATAAAGGACAGACATCGTTATAATTTTTTACCTCAATGCAACATTCAGTAACAGAAAATATTGATTCACATTGGAGAGGAGCATGTAGCATTCTTTACTAATAAATTTCTCTCGGTTCATGGTGAATTTTCTTTATCTCACCTTTCACCGCTGACCCCTGAGAAACACACGATGCTGGACGCGTTTTGCACCGGCCATTAGGTTGAACTACGTGACTGCGCTGTATTTTTTTTTAATACGTCCACCGGGAACTAATGCAGAATGTGTCCAAATCGTGCTTGGATAGAAGATAAAAGTACACGCGTGAGCGAAAAACAACGAGCAAACCGTGCCACAAATAGTAGAAATAGAATGAAATAAAACACATACATGGTTCAAATTTTTTAAATTTCCAGTAACGATTGCATTTTCGATACCATGGGATTGCTATTTGAGAGAATAAGCGAATTCCGCTATTTTTCCTATTTCCTTTTACGACTGACTAATGAGAATTCAATAAAAGTACAGTAGAATCCATACATAGCGCTTGAAGCGCCATCACACATGGAGGATACTGGGGTAATACTGACACCCACTAAAAATTATTTCATCTTTAAATTTGAATTTTTTTCTATATTTAAACAAACATATGTAGACGAATTGAATTCCGGGCGAAATAAAGCCGAAGAATTAATTTCTCGCGTACTCGAATTTGCTGTGAAAACATTCAGTGCCGTCTTGACCATGACAGAGATCAATTACAATTCGAGCTGCCAAAGTTCTTTCTGTGAGAGTCAATTAACACTGTCTATTAAATTAAAATAAATATATATAATAATATATAATAATAAAGTTGTACATAGCGTGTCTACCTTACAGCTAAATCTCTATAAATATGTCATTAAAAAAAGCAAGTTTTTTAACTTGAAATTTTGACAGCAGTTTTCTATCTCATAAATAAATTGGCAAACATAAAACGTTAGTGAGAATAAAGAGGACGTAAATTGCATACCGACCGCATTGATATCACTCCCTGGAAATAGGGAAACAGGAAGTCGCGTCTCCTTTCGTCTTGTGAATGTCAACAGTAACATCTCCCCCCGAATATACCAGACGAAGTGGATAATACCATTTGGCTCCCCTGCTCTCACACCGAGAGACACGTGGGAAGTGGAGAACAGCTAGAGCTCTAGGAAATACCGAAGAATGAGAGGATGCGCTTTGCTGGGGAAATAAAAAAAACTATGAACCAGCAAAACCGAAGAGCCCCAGACGAAAAGAAAAAACATGAAATAAAGGGGTTAAAACATAGACGAAAAGGGCTGCTAGGTGCAGGTTTACAGGGCCAGACTACAGCTTAACAGCGGCATCACCAAGCCAATTGCCGGAAATCGGCGGCTCCTGAGTTGACATCAAAGTATCTGAAATTACTAATAAAAGAGTCGTATAAAAGTAAATTGAGAGGATGCTGAAGGGGAAGAAGAGCAAAGCACGAGAGAAGAGTTATTTCAATTTACCCCTGCGGCTTCAAAACAAAAAAATGACCAGCAGACGCGGCATAACAGGACAACTCCTAATTTCATTCATGCGTCAGTAGTAGTTGACGTTAGACCATTCGTGAGAAAATATCTATCTCCAGTCATTTGCAGAGAGAAACTGCTGAAACATGAATAAGTGAAAAAGATTGGAAATTATGTACTAACGAATGTTGGGGATGGTGGTGAACAGTCGAAAGAGAGAATTGCCAACCTGGTGAAACACTGACATTGCGGTTAACAGGTTCTACGCACTAACTAGAGCGCAAGCCGGGTGGCCAGTGGCTATTGTACAGCCATGACACCACCTCTACACAAGCCACCGGATTAAGCCACAACTCTATACTCTCTGGTATCAACTGATTTCTCTCTTCATGATTGTATCAACCAGCATGTGCTCTCTTCTCCTGGCAGACTGTGTCCACGCCTTCTTCACCCCACGTCCTTCGGGGCCCTTCTCACCATTCTCAACTTATCCTGCCCTCATTCTTCCTACTGTCCTCATGCTGAAAAAGGTAACAGGTGCTCGACATGAATAGTAGTGTTGCGAGAGGGACAATGAAATAGCGGGAGGTGAAGTGAGATCGAAGCTAGTGGGAATTGAGACCACGCGAATTGCACGGCAAACCCATTGGGACAATGCTGATTTATTACCAAGACGTAAGCATCGTCTACGATACCTACATTGTTGAGACAATGGTGCGAAATCACAGTGATCTGTCGCTTAAGATCTCTCATTCATTGTGAAGAGTTCCATTGTCATATATATTACTTACAATACATCATTTTCACATGATCATTAATCGAATTATATCAAATATTTACGGGATTACCGTAAATGCCAATGCTATTGGCTACGGTTCACTCGTATCCATTATTCAGGGCCTAATGAATATCATTATTCATTGACCACAACGCATTGTCACTCATTTTTGTTATTCTTTACGTTTGCGCTCAAACGAATATGCAGGCAATTAACAATGATAAAACGTGCAATTAATATTAATATTAATATCACGTTTGCATTTGGGCTTGAAGTACCAATGGAATTAATGAATGGGATTTATACTGGTGAATCTACGTGAAGTTGAAAATCCGTCTGAGTGATGTGTACATATCAAACATTTGAACAAAAGAATATACATAAATGAAGAGGGAACGCTAGAACCTGGCATCCATTGTTGGATGTAAACAATAAAAAAAGTGGCTGATAAAAGTTTGCCTGTTCATTGATGCATTTTTTTTCAGGATTCAGAAACTATAGGTGGTCTTGGTGTCAGTGTTTATTGTTTTTTATGCCATTTATAATAGAAATTGAATTCGAATATCCCTGCAATGATGCATTGTTAGAGAGAAATATTAAAGATCGGGGGATTCGAATTCTTTGATCGCTTGTAGTCTGATAACAGAAGAAGGAGGTGCGATGACAAAAGCCTCTTGGATAACTCCTTCCAACACTTTGCAGTGAGATTCTCTCCCATTGCCCTCACGCATTCAGATATTACTCGCATCCGGCAATGCCTTTTCAACGTAAAAAAAAAAAAAAGAAGAAAAAAGGGAACTAGTGCGGGGCGCACGCACATGAAATACCCCACGTTACGAAGAAATGAAGGACGTGCTCGAGTGTGCGGTGGCCATTGTTCGAGAAGACCCTGTACTTTTTTAGTCTCGCCTCGTTCTCTCCCTTCGGAGTTGCCTTCATCTCGGTTCGTCAATGTGCGAACTAGAGATGAAGACAAGTCTGAAATAAATGAGTGGTAGGATAGCAGATTGATGAAACTCGTGGACTTACGGAGTAGACGTAGAGATTCACTGGATTTTCGTATTTGTGAAACGATTGATGAATTCGTTTAATCACCACTTGAATTTGACCAGAGGGTAGCCAGCAATGAGGAACGCTCGTAGAGGTTCAACTATTTTCTCATGGAAGGTCCTGTTGAATTCGTCGAGTGGTGAAACGGAATTTGCAGGAAAGCTCGTGAGATGTTTCGAGCACTTTCGCTCGGGCATTTGGAGGAGTCAAAGAGGGATGGAGAGTGAGAAATTTGGCTGAGTGGAGAAGAGATGGGGGAGGTGAGGCTGGATGGTACGAAGGGCTTGATGCTCGTGTGAGAATATTGCTGTGGAGGCGTTTGTCCTGCACCATCCCAAACCTTCCATTGTTCTATATACAATCCCATTCGTTATCATGAGTTTTGGTGAGACTTGCCGTGGCACGAGGAGGGAGTGAGAGAGGGCGAAGGAATGGAATAAAGGCGAAATGGCTGTGGACACTCTTGACGAGCCGGTGGACAGGTGGTGGAGGGACATGTGCACAACTAAACTTGAAATCTCCATGGACATCACGTCTATAACGATGTATACCCCGGGTATTCGTGTACGCAAGAGCCAAGTTTATTCCTCGTGTATGGGAGGAGAAAAGTTCAGCAGCAAAAGGTAAATCGAGTGGTGGTGTGTCTGTGGGGACGGGTGGATTGGCGAGATGTTTGTGACTTTTCGGTTTGTCTCCCTTTTCGTGGCTCATTCCTTGCAACAAGTAAGAACAGACTATAGTGGCATCCACCTTCGGTAGCCAGTGCGTGGAATTCACCTCCTCGGATTCTCCTCCACCAATTTGCCAGTTGCATTCGAATTTCGCGAATTCCTAGTCCATGTATCGGTGAGCTGTCCCCATTCGCTTTCAAAGCTCATTGTGGATGGATAAAAAGTATGGGCCAGCGGGTGGGGGACCACTGTCGATGGACCACCCTGGATTTTGTTGGTGAAATCCGGACAAACTCGAGGACATTAATGCTATTAGGCTTTTATCTCGGCCGAGTTGAATGATTAAATGTAAAATCCAAAATTATTTTTTGGATCGAAGTCGATTCACTGAAGATGGCTCACGTTTATTCAGAGAAATCATCCAGTTATCCGGAATTTTAACGGGATTGAGTGAATTATTTCCTCGGGTTAATCGGAAATTATCTTTAAAATTCTTTGATAGGTGGAAGAGAGAATTTTGACGAATTTCATGAGTGATGGAGTTATTCCAAGGCCTTATTCCGAATACCTCACTGGATTTTCAACGTCCATTATCGTGATATATCGTGATATATCGTGATATGTCGTGATATGTCGTGATATATCGTAAACTAATGCACAGCGGTTGTTTATATAGACAATTAAATACGGCAAATGGCTGTAATCTAATTACAATCCCCAATACCCCCCGAAAGGCTTGATAAATATCGTTGATGGTAATAATTTTCATTCATTATTGATCCACTGGTAATTAATACATGTATGTTATTCAATCACAAGCATTTCAAATGTTTATATTGGAAAACGCATGCCAATTATCCAAGACTCCGATTAATATTAAAAATCAATCACTCCCTCGAATTTTCCATTTTCATTTCGATAACTGGAAAATCTCCAATTACTGGAAACTCAATTCATCCATATATGGGAATAGCGAAACGCGGATCAAATTTGAAGCAAGACCGCCCACAACGCTGGGAATACAGAGGAAATTCGGGGGAGAGGCTGACTGTAAAAAAAAATGGAAGACAGCAAAATTGAGAGAGGAGCCTGGCCGAAAGGCTCTCTTCCTCTCGCTTAATTACCGTACCTATACGCCACGCTGGTGCACGCGTAAATCACTCGGCGATGCCCAAGTATTTTCCCCCTCATCCAATACTCATCCTCTCTATCTTTTGCTGGTCTCTGGGCTGGTCTCTTGGCTGGTCTCTCGGCTGGTCTCTCGGCTGGTCTCTCCTTCAATTCTGATCCTCAATTCTCCTTCCCGCGCCCTCCAGACCCTCCCAAGAGAAGTCACCGATGCCATTATTAATATATACACATACAACAAATCTGAGATGTGAACACTCGCTATAAGAGTAACGCGGAAAAGAATTTATATGTATACAACTGGCTAATTATAAAATATCGCCTCCGACATTTCGCTGAAGTGACCTTAGTCACTAGACACATGCCCTTATGAAATCGTCGACACATCCTTTCTCTCTCTCTATCTCTCCCTCGTGTGACCATTTTTCCTTGAGGTCTCCTTCACTTCCCAAGAATCGTGTCGCGTAAATATTTGAACTGCCGAGAATATAATTCGTTCTCTCTGTGGCCCCAAAAGACGAGACCGCCGTCGTCATTCTTTCCCTCCCTTTCCCTTTTCGCCTCTCTCACTTCCTCTTTTTCTCTTCAAATAGGGTGACAAGTACAATTCGCAGAATGGATTCGATGCAGACTGTCTCTATCTCCCTCATCAGCCATCATCTCGTTTATTTCTGTCTCACTTTGTACAACCACTTTTGTGCTCATTTCACATGCCTTCACTCGGCTAAATGTGATTTTGCGGTTTCTCGTGTTGTGTGTGCGAGTGAAATTCAAATGGCATGACACATTTTTAAATTTTCTCTCTCACAAATATATGGGTGAGCTAACCAAAGGGGCCACATACGACCTGTGATATACAAAACTCAATATTCTTGCGACAGTTATTACTCCACCTCTATCATTCTTCTCCATTGGAAGGCAAGAGCATGTTTTTCATTCGAATCGTTCTTCTCTGGTTATGTGCAACCGCTTCCGCGAAACTTCACTCGCGCGAAAGAATCGTGTGAACTTTTGACTTTCGAACGCCAAATCCCCAGTCGCGCTGTTTTTTCTTTGCCCTTCCAAGTTTTATTCAGCGTCGTTAAATATTTCTTTTCCTTCAAACACCCTTTCAAGTTCAAGCTGAGAATATATGACCTGGTAACAAAGTTTTCAATTCACTCCAAGTGTTTTTAATTCCTACGATGAGCCGATTTCTTGTTACAATATTGGGTTAAGGTTGAGGATCATTTGAATTAATTGACATGATCCCGTGGGGAGGAATCAACTGGCCCCATTTGGATTTTCGGTAATTCAGCGTTTCATTATTTTTAATAGGATACACGTCACCTTTAGCTCACCGTCGATTTCATCACAGTCCTCCACAAAAAATAGTCTTCTACTTGTTAACGCGAGACTCATTTTATAAATTATTTTAAGCGCTCCATCTCACAATGCAATAAACTTTAGTCAATAAAACTGGTATTTTGGTGTCTATAATTGTTCTTATTGAGGTGAATGATAGCGAAATGACAAAAGTATAACGGAAATGGGAAATCAGCTTAGTTCTTCTCAACGGGTGTCGATAAAAATGTCGCTATCCGTTTATTAAAAAGAAAAAAAAAACTCCCTAAAAAATTATGTCAACCTACTTCCTCTGAGGGATTTATTCCATAATTACTGTCTAGTCTAGTCTAAATCATCAAAATACGAGAGTTGACAATATCACAACGTGCACGTATCACCGCGAATTGATTGACAAAAATTTTCAAAAACTAAAAAAACTCGACGAAAAATTCATAATCAATTGTATACTCTTTCCCAGATAACTCACGAATCTCCAAATAAACACCTAAAAATCGGACGATGACTCGCGATCCAGAAGAATAAACACAGTCGAGCCGACGAGGTCTAAGAAGTGGTGCAATCGATAGATCGAGGTTGAGCCGCTTAATTAGATCCGCATCCATGGATACGCGGTATTTCATCGATGGGTGAACGCGCGGATAAAGACATAAAATGTAACGGGTGTGTTCGGAAATTGGGGAAGAGGATGAAGGCCAGTAGTATAGACACAGCAGTAGCCAACAATACACAGCCATCACTGCAAAATGGGGTAGAGTGGGAAAAATGGTGAAACGGGAAACAGTAAAGAGAGAAGTTTGAGAGTAAGTAGAAAAAGGAAAGGAATGAGTCGATTGGTTGACCGGTAGGTTTGCCACGGTGAAACGATGTGTGTGGTCTTGGCCGTGGCAGCCGCCAGGCCCGACTCGCTAATAACACTCCCTTTCCTCCTCCCCCTCTGCCCTTACCCATTCTCTCATCCTTCTTCCTTCATCGGGGCCCCCTCCTCCCCACCCATCGCAACATCGCCAACGGAGAAAGGGCAAAAAGGTCCCAAAGATTCAGTGGAGCTGCTCTGCAAATCGTTTTCTATGAATGCGCTCAACATCATCCTTTCAATCTGCCGCTCCCTCATTCACCGCTTCATCTTTTTCTCACTTTTTTACGCTTATGACTCCTCTTATCAACTACTGCTATTCCTCACTCCCTCTTCTCCATATTCCCGCACTTCCTTCTTCATTTTCTATTCTCTACTTGGATTCTTAATAGGAGATAACTCATCAATTTGTTAATTAATTTATTTTGCTAATTTCTAATGTAGGATATTTTACTTCTCTCAGGGCTATTTTTTCAGGGTAATTTGTTGTACTTGGGCTGCTTTTTGACATTGGTTTTTATGGATGATTCCAGCGAAAACTGTCAACACATCCGCCTGTCGTGGCAATGCATTTATCTCATTTTATAGCTTCATTACAAAATCCGAAGAACGGCTTGAGCAAAGTTTCAAGTCCCCTCTGGAATATATCGGTGTGTTATAGACGGGTTATGGGATAAATGTCTCGAAGAACCGGGATGGATTCGCGGGAGCTGGAGAAGTGGAACGCTCCAGTTTATTCATCGCTCATTCTCGTCATAATCTCTGAATTCCATGAGTTTTTGCGCTTCCTTGGTAGTGGGGGGCAGGGACATGCGACAATTCGCCAGTTGTCTTTATTTTTCAAGGAGTTTTTCTGTTCCACATTCCATCCATCTTTTCCTCAAAAATGTTCAGTCCTTTTATTTTACAAGTGTCTTGACGCTGTTGCGAGTTGACGAAAAACATCAAGTCCAGGGGATATGTCCCACGAAGTTGTCGCGAGCCTCTCCAGCGAAACGGAGGTCCAAAAATTTACACCGCAATTTACGAGACGCTTCTCGCAACAAATAACCACAGTTAATGTTTGTGGTTTTGGGGGTGGGAAGAATGGGCAGAGGGGAAATAAGAAATTTGAGAGGTTTGGAAATTGAAAAGGACATAGAAGGACGAGTTGGATAAAATGTTGTGGATGTTAAAGTCGATTCCTGAATTTTCTATCTCAACGATAAATACATCGATGAAATTCCATTGAATTCTCGTAGTTAGGTGATTTTTCGTGGATATTATTAGTTTTATTTGTCGCGGTTCAGTCACAAAATCGTTAAGTGCGCGGGGAGAAATATCCACGAAAAATTACTGGTGTCTGGTGTATTAGTAAAGGCGGGATATGGCACTGCCCTGTACTGATGAAAAGTCATGTGAAATTCATGAAAAATCACTGCTGTTTTCCGGAATATTTACTGCGCAGGGCAACAAAATTTACGGGACTGATCCTCTCTTTTCTCCAAAGTTCATTCGAAGTTCTAAAAATGTACTGCTAAAAACCTGAAATATTCGTACTCATATTCGTTATTCACTTTTTACTGCAATTCCAGTAAATTTTACTGCACTTCCAGTAAATTTTAATTTTACTTTACTAAAAAATTCAAGTGGCAATCAATTTCAATATTTCCACTGCAATTGGACATTACATTCAAACATTCAACTTCATTTACATTTGCATGGTCCAGTGTAACGCCAATATTCATTTGAATTTTCGAGTTGATAATGTAGCAGCGGGATTTTTTGATCGCACGATGGATGTAATGATCAGTTCTCAGTGCAAAATCGCCGGTTTGAGGTGCGACACAAGAATGCACCGTTGTATCATCCGTTTCCATCCCCAACACATTGGCAATATTCTCTCCAGTGATTATACATCACCATATCATGTGATTTTCTGAGCATTGGTAGCCCATCTTTGATTCACGAGAACGAACGCGCGCTACATAGTGCGTCGTAATTATAAAAATCATGCCTGAAAATCGTTACATTAAATGAGTTTTAAATTCAAATTAGCCACCTCAGACGGCTGAACCAATAAGGAATAAGCGTAACAGACTTTCGAGATATCGATAGTGTCGTTGTTTGTCCTTTTTATAATAGAGAGATAATAGAACGAGACCTACTGCGCACTCTGTGCGCCGAATTTGAATTTGGCGGTTCGAGTTGACCAATGATAAATTAGTTCTCCGTGTTTCGAGATATTTCGACTCGGGCGAACTTCATTTTTGTGGTTCTACTTTCATAATAACGATCTCGTTGTTTGTCCTTTTTATAATAGGAATTATAACTAGCACTACCGCAGTCCCTAAAACAACCGGGATGTTCATGAAATTCAACAATTTTTTAATCGCGAAAGAAAAGCCCCGGATACCAAAACGTGGAAATAAAGTTTGAATTTGATTAAAAAGAGTCAGACAATTGAGTGTCTATTCTCTATGTCGTCATAAAAAAACCACACACATCATCCTTTAGAAATACACCAATGAACAATGTCATGTCATAACAATATCCGGTTACTTCAATGAAAGCATTATGTACTTTTTTCAGTATTTCAATTTTTTTTATTACACCGAATATTCACAAACCCACCGACATGGTTATCGTAGCAGTAGCACGGCTTTTACTTGTCACACTTTGTCACGGGCGCTTTTCGTACACCCTCGTGCCTTCCAACAATGGAATCCTCCCTGCAACATACGGATCACATGGCGTTGTACCTTCGTTATCGAAATACCCCCTTCCCTCCCCTTTTTTTTTATTGTCCACGGTTTTTTCCGTTCTTTTTATTTCATGTATAGTGAGCCATTGCTATTGCCATTGGGATGTTGCAAACATTCGAAGTGGACAATACGAAAGCTCAGTACGATATCATTTTAACAACCGCAGGAAAAATCGAAAGCTTTTCGCAGTTTTTACACAATTTTTATACCTCGTACCATTCCAACGACACTTTCTCGTTTGGTACTGTATTGCCAGTTTTCAATCTCTCTGTCTCTCTCTTTCTCTCTCTCTGCCTTTGTCACTCGGTGATACGCCCGATGACCTGGCTCGTTCTTTTCGGTGTCGTTTTGGCACCAGCTTTTGCACAACCTCTCACCCGAGCCGTTGATGGACGTGCGCACCCAAAGCGGATTAGTTTTGCGAACAATTTTTTTTTCACCACCACTTTTCGTGCACCAAGTGGTAGAGATACAACGGAGCAGACGCGCTTCCACGACCCCTGATTTACGTGGCTATACACAAGAAGAGATGGAATTTACGACCATAACTCTGGCGTTATAAATAGCATCGTGATTTTTATCGCAAATGTTGTTTCATCAATTTTTTCAAATTAACAGATGTAAGTCTTCCATGACAAGCTTCTTTTCTTTCACTGGTATTGGGGGACGGGGGTGCATCAATTTCACGATAAAATACGATTTTCAATCCCTCGTATCCGCGCATTGGGGAGAACGACTCCCTTCCGATTGCCTCGTGAAATCACTTTTTATAAGTCCCTCTGTATCAGACATCAGGAGGGATGAGGAGGAGAGAAATAAAATAACGTGATCACAGAATTTCTCCCTTTTCCTCGCGACACTTCAAACGTCGATAGATTTCAAACTTTGATCCTCTCAATGGAGGTAATTTTTTTTACAACATACGAGAGCGGACTTAGCCATCGAATGCATCGTTGCACGGAGCATGAGACCATTTCAAATTTCCATCGGATTTACATTGTTTTGCGCACCGTACAGTAACGCGAATGCGCAATGCATTCTGGGGTTGAATTTTTCGGGATTATCTTTTTCCCCCTTTTTAATCCGATTTCACTATGGAATTTTCGATCATAATACGCTTTTCAAAAACATATGTCGAACAAATTCATTCTCATTTTTCCTTCATAATTTTGCCATGAAATTAAACGAAATTGAAATCCAGAATTATTTTTAGTTTTAACCATACCTTTTACTGTTTCATGGTGCCGCGAAATTAGTTCATATGATGCACGCCAGTGATATCGTTTTGGTATTTTATACGAGAAACATTTCAGGTAATCTCTTCAACTATTGGTAATGAATCATTGCAGTCGTTCACAAAAACCTTAATACATCTCTCGTTTTCGATGTTGACAGTGCGAGAACAACTGCTAATGATAGTACGCGATAGAATATCATGCTAGGATAAACAACATTAATCCGTATACCAAGCTCACGCAAAAAAGGAGTACACTTTCCCCACCGGAAATATTATGGCCATCACGTTTCGCATCTGAATATAGGTGGGTGATGGAATTCCAAGAGAGCGGCTAAATTCCATAAATTCCATATCCAAATTACCATACCGAAAATTGTTGCTGAGAAATGTGACAATAGCTTCGTAAAAGGCGTTCTACAAATATGTAGATCAGGGGAAAACAGGTTTCGTTATTTTCAGAATAATTTAATCCCGATAAATATGGAAAACAATTTGACCATCTCAAATGGAAAATTGTCAATAGCGATTCAATGAATGAACCCGATAAAACTCCTCAACATCCCATATCGCGAATCCCCCAAAAGATAATATATAGTTAATAATGCACAATTCAAATTTCAGTCCCAATTCGCGAATATCTAAAAAATAAATTCAAACCACTTCCTCGGGCAGTAGTAAAACAGCAATAAAACCCTACAAGTGGCACAGCCTGGAAATAAAATTGTCATATTCCTTCCTTCTCCGAAGCCACCCCCTCGAAATATTTTTTTTTCCAATCGAGTGGAAATCACGAGGGGCATATCGCCGAAGAAAATACATCGAGGGAGAGCTACAGTCTCTCGAGATATATAGATCCGTATGGATTGTCATGGAGAGAGAACACCAGTGGATTTCGGATATTCCGATGTTATAAAGAGACAGGATATCGAGTGCGCAAGGGAGATAGATTATATAAAAGTGGCTATCCACTGGGAGGAGAGAAGAGACAGAGAGAAATCGGAATGAGGCGACGTTATTAAGATCTGGGGGATGAGGTTTTGACTTTGGACGGCGGTGGGATGACACCGTCAGGCTCATTGTTATTCAGGCCTCATAGTTTATTAGGGAATGGGGTGGCAGGCTTTGGGAGAGAGAAGAGATTATGAGATCGACTTGATTCTCTCTCGCACAGTAACAACGCGGGGTGAACGCGACGGGGTTGAACCTTTGAGAATGATGGAGATCCAGACGCAATGGATAGCTAGGAGGAATAATTCGCGATACCAGCGGCTCCCCCCTCTCAGTGAAAATCCACAGCGTTTAACTTATAATTGAATCGTTATGCGTCTCACCCACCACAATCTATACATATACGTATAACCACTGGAAAATAAAGGGCGGAGCGAGTGGGATTTGCTGTTAAATCAACTGTGTGAAGCCAACTAACTGAATTATCAATCGAAACCTTACGGAGAGTCCAGATAACTCCGCGATCCGTGATAGAAATAACGAACCGTTCGAGTTATGATAGAAATTGTTCGATGAAATATACAACGCAAATACCTGGCATAGTCCACCGTTCGGTACATTGTTGTGGATAAGATATAAACGATTGATCCAGGCTAAATGAAATCCAATATTTAACAAGCTCATGCAATGCTCTGTTTGCTCGGTATTTACTATTGACTACGTGGATTGTATAGATAACGAATACCATGTTATTGACTTGTTTTTTTTCCCTCGTGTACTACGTTCTTTTTTTTTTTGTCCAAATGATTCATCGACGACATTTTTTACTAGTTGTATAACCATTTTTTTTTGCGTTGTACGATTTTATTAGCTTTCTCGTGGTTTATTTAATGCTGAAAATACATTTTATGTGCGATATTTAATCAAGCCACAAGCCTGTATGAATCAACTATCGCAGCTGGATGCTTCTTCGAGGAGAAAAATAAAAATGCCCAACAGAGAGTTTCGGTGGATATTCGAGTGGCGTACAGTAATGAGTCTCTGGGCAAATTAATGAGAGCTCCTATGTCTCGATTTCTCTCTTCCATTCATCCACCCCCAGCCGATCTCTCCTGTTAGTTTTGGCGCACCTAAATTTCTACGGGGTTAATGCCTCATGTGACACATGCGTTCAAAATGCTGGAGGAGTTTGTCTTCCCTGAAACACCAGTAAATCAAAGGGCATCCCTTTGCCATTCATTATTGGTTTATCAAACATGCGACCCTTTTTAGTACGCAGTAGCCCCTTCCTCAGTAGCTTGTGCATCTGAGCCTCTTCTCATTTCCGTCGGCAAGTACTATTCTCAAATTAAGTTATAATCGGATTTTCTCGGTTGTTGTGTACTAGGGGAGAGAACTAGTATCTCCTATGCTTCCCCTTCATCTTCCAGAAGATGACGTTGTCGAGGACCTCGTGTTCTTGTATAAATATCACGTGTGAGCAGTATGTAATCCTGTTTAATCGAATCTCCCCTCTCGATTCATCAGTTTTTTTCCATACAGCGTTTCATCTTCGTAGTCACTTCTTTTTCCTTCTTTTTTATCAATTTTTGCCTGGAATGAACTCACGACTAGAGCCCCCTCAGCCAAAAGAAAATGAGAAAGACAGAGCGATATCCAACAAAAGTGGAAAAAATGGGGAATTTCACACGAGGTGTATGGAAGACCCCCCGCGAAATAAATGCACACGCCTTCGAATTTTCGAGCACGCGAGGGTCTCATTGTCGAGGACAGTCACGTACTAGAAGCGACACTCAGCATATGAACTATTGGCCGACATCGTTTCTCCTCTGTGTGCAATTCTATATATATAAAAATCCCTCCTCTTTGCCACTCCAAGACCCTTCAGTCCCTCTTTTTTCCGCTGTTCTCTCCCTTTGATTGAGCAGAAAATGGAAATAAAAAGAAAATGTAAAATAAATAAAAAAAAAAACGAGGCAAATGTACTGGCAGAGATTTCCATAGTTCAGCAATGCCTGAAGATATTCATTTAATTTTTCTCTCCTCCCTATATTCCTGAATATCCTTTTCCACCTCTACAAAGGCGCATACTCTCAATTTGACTTGGCCGTCAGCCTGGGATCCAGCATTTAAAATTCTCCCAAATCGTATTCTCATGCAGAAAGGGCCCTTTAATTATGCCAGTAGAAATAAAAGGGGAAATTTTTTAATTCGACATGGGCCTCCACGTTAAAATGGTCTGACGCTTCGTGGGTCTCGATATAGACGGACGATGAGAGGGCCCCCCTGGTATCACTGAGACGAACCTGGAGACAGATTTGAATACGAACATGCCAAATCCACGTCTCCCCCCCAGCAGAACCCCCACAGAACCCCCTCTTTTACTGCTGGCGAACGTAACCAATGAACAGGGCATCGATCCGACTCGATCCGACTCGATCCTCTCGATCACCAGCCACTGAATAGGGAGCCTCTTTTCTCAGTTCTCTTGGCCATTCTCTCTGTTTCTCTCTAGTTGGTGGAGCTGGCACACACTGCTATCCCCCTGTTGGGTTACCTCGTGGCAATAAATAAGGTAGAGAAGAGGGCCCCCGAAGAGGTGGATCGGTGAGACAGTCGCGATGTCTCGCGGAATGCATCGGCTTCCGTCAAACGAGGGGGGAAACAAGACGAGCGATGCGCGCGCCCTGACTATATACCCCTCGATCGCGTGTGTGCAACTTGGTTTTAGAGGAGAAAATACCAGCAGAAATAACAACCGTATGCCTCTTCAAACCTTACCAGCCAATGGGCTATACCAACCATTCGTGTACTCTCTTACCTCTGTGTGCTATTCCCTCTGATCTGAGGTTAGAGATTGCATTAAAAGGATTTTCCAAAATGAGATGGTGGGATCCGCTATTCGTTCGCATTCGGTCCTGCATTTTTTTTTCCAATGGTAAAATGGATAACTGTAAGTGTGCACTGAGTTTTATGGAATTTCTTCGAGGACTTTTTCAAAGTTTATGGGATGACGAGAAATCGAGGGATTTCTCACGACATGGTGATCTCTACTTGGATTCTTTCAACGAATAATTAATCAAGAATTGAAGATCAAATAAGAGATAAGAAGATGATAAAGCAATCAACAAATAACACATGAGACGATATACTCTGGGTTATTCTATTAATATCAAATTGATTTTATTACAAACTGTCATCACTTCTGGTACAGCTCAGGCCAGAGCCATAAGTTTCCTTTTTCATTCCACCTTGATATGTCATCCCCCAAATCGAATGATATGTCCCTCCGTTTTGTTTGAATTCCTCGATGGAATAAATCATGAAGGTAATTTCAAAAGTAAACTGCCAAGTCAATACAAACTGAATAAAAATTTTCTATTCTTTCTAGCCCATGGCACATAAACAAAGAACTCATGTAAAAATTCAGTCTTGCGGTGTAAAAAACGGAGAAAGATTTAACGATATTTTCCAGTGAATAGACTTTAGGAGTGAGAGCGTCGTTTCCCGGAGGTATTCGTTGGACGCGTCATCCGGATTATCGCAGACCGAATAATAAACGAACCGCGAAAATATGTTTAAATTTCCCCCTCCATAGCACTTCTGTTCGTCTCCGTAGCCTTTTAAAAAGTTGCTCATCTTTTTTTCAACTACCCCAAGGGAGTCTCAATTTTCCATCATTTCCCTTCAATATATTCTCGTCCGTCCCTCTTTTTTATGTATATACATTTTCATCTTATATATACAACGTTACGTTCTCTCTCTATTTCGTCATTGAAGCCGCCAAACGTGTCCACCACACAAAAGGCCAAATGATGGTGAAGGTGAGTCAACCTAGGTGATATACTCCTCTGGGACTGTAACGATGGTGGCAAGTTAGATGAACACGAGGATGTTGGATACACTGTCGACCCAGGTCAACTGGATTATCGTCGACCCCCTCGTGACTTCTCACATCCTCAACCAAGATGTCCACGAGTTGAGTCAACCACCTTTGGTATAACTTCACACATAGAATCTATACTCATCGCAATAATCGAATAATCAATTACTGAGGCCATATCAAAATGTATATTTCCACACGATATATTTTTCCCACTGGACTGTCGGCTACCGAGAGAAATCATCTGAAAAAGAGGAAAGAGTACAAAAAAATCATGATCACTGAATCTTGAACTGTATGTTTCCACTAACTGACATTTCTCCACCAAGTTAATCACCCGTATCGACCTTGAATCCCTGAATTGGCGCATTCCCAGTTTATACTCGTCAAACGTTTCGCCGCTGGAACATAAACACAGTAGAATAAGACAAGTCCGGCCAGGCATGCGGGGTGAAGAGGAACGAGCTGAAACACAAACTGAGGAGCAAAAAGAGTTACATATCCCACTGAGAAATAAAGAAGAGAACGATCGATGGCATGACCGACATTTTTGATACAATAAGAATGAAATCCCACTGTTTGCCCACTCTCGATACCACTATGCATGATACATTTTGAGTGAGGGAAATAAAGTGAAGTCCGTAACGAACGACATGCGTGCACAGCTTCGAGAAGGGAAAGAAGGATTTTCTGTATAGATGCAGCACAGAGCGCTCGTTAACCACTGCAGTTGTGCGATTCAACGAAGATATCGTACTGGCCTTAAATCAAGTCTCACTGCCTATATCTGTCTCCCTCGAGGTGCTGCCACTCCGATATACCCATCCTGCATTCTCTTTTCACTTTTCTTTTTTGTACCCCCGATTTCTCCTCCTCCCGCTGCTTACCGCCCTTCTAACTTGACTGACTCTTCTCGTTGTCTCTGTATCGGTGCGTACACACTGCACTGCAAAATGCTGAATCGTCGTACGTACCTTCTGGCTTTCCACCGTCTCTCCTTCTCTCTTCCTGCACGAAAACAAAAGAATCGTTGACATTTTGCGAGATGTATTCGGGAGAGAGAAGGAGAGCAGGAGAGGGCAGGGGCATTCAAACGAGCCATCTCCGTATCGCGGCACTGTGACAAAAGTTGACGACGCAACACAACCGATACGACGTCAGTCCCAAGAAACTTGATGAAAAAGAAAAAAAAAAGGATGAGAATAAGGGTAGGGAAGAGATGAGGAAAAAAATCTACAAGGCGTTCTCAGCTCAACTCTTTCGAACATGAAATCGCTTGCGTGCCACAGATTCGGAGTGAGTTGGGGCAGGTGAATTTTCGTGAAAAATTAAAGCATTAGAGGGCAACGGAAAAAGGGGCATTTGTTGGGGTAAGGGCAGACAAAGTGCTCTAGGAGAGGATATGGAAGATACCGGGAATGGCGATGATGAGGTGTGGGGGAGTGAGGTGGGAGGTGCACGCGCAAAATTACCGAGGCATCTGCAGGCTTAGGAGACTGCTGCATGTCTATATGTGAGCTGTGTACACGGCATGCAGAGACAGTGGTATATATGCACCAGAGGAAGGAGAAAGGGGAAGGCCCACCTACTCCGTAGAGATGCGATTAGCATATGCATGAGAGCACCCCTATGTGCGTTGAAGGCAGGGACCAATGTCGACCGAGCAGTGACCGGAGGTGCACTGAGCAAACCGAGTGCATGTCACTGTCAAACGTTTTAATGTATCCTATCTGCACTCCACTGTCTATGTATTAATTGAAGGGAAAATGGAGAATGCTAATGACGACGAATTTGACACGTTGAAGAGATATTTCATGGGAAAAAAATATATTTTAATCCAGTATATTTCAGTTAGTGTAGATGTAGATGATCTCGTTCGATGAAAAATCGTTTTCCATCAGATTTTTCAAGGAATTATTCATAGAGATACTCTCCGCGATTTAATTTTACAGCATATGTATGCTATCTTATTGAAATTGGACTTATAAGGAACTCCATTTTATTAATAATTTTCATCATCCCCATTATTCGACCACCTTTTTAACACTTTCCACGATTTCACAATCCACAATTCAAATTTATTCAATTCCCGGACAATGACCTGTGTCATTTTAAGATTAATAATCGTTTTTAAATTCGACTTTTCACGAAAATAACAGGCATGTGAGAATCAAATTGAACTGCGAGAAAAAGCATTTGCATGAAAGGTGTGAATTTTCCATTAAATCTCGGGAATTTGGGTAGTGTGATAGACTTGGCAAAGATCTACTGTTGCGCAGGTGCTATAACATTACATGAATATACATATAAAATCGAACTTCTCATTCCATCGCTGACGTACACGAGCAATTGACAGTGCTCGATTGACGCTCAAATCGAAGAAACAACGAGAGAAGAAAAAAGGAGAAAGCGCAAACTCTGTTCTCCACCTCCATTTCCCTGCCACATGGACAGGAAGCTGGTGGAAGTACCAATAGTAAAATTGTCGAGTGGAAAAGAGACCTTGAGCGTTTGCCAGTGATTCGAATTTCTCCGTAATTTGAAAGGGGAGCAGAAAGGTATACGAAGATAGGAGTCGAAGACATTCTGTCTCCCTGTGGCTGACACCGTCTAAGCGTCAGGTTGCTTTGGTATTGATTAAACGAGATTAGAGAACCTATAGATTTCCCCAGTCTACCGAGCATGTACCTCTACTATACATTTTGCTGGCCCCCCTTCGCCCCCTCGCCAATTCTATTTGAGACGAATAAATTCAGTAACCGAGGGATTAATCTGTGCCTCGACTGCCGTACTGATTGCTAAACGAGAATTCCTTAAGTCTCATTGCGACAATAATTATATTAATGCCAGTGAAAGAATTTCAAGATGCAAGAACAAAATTGCGAGTACAAAACGATTATTAGTACAGCTCGGCTTAAATACTGTATATCTTGTACATAATCGTGTACATACACTTATAAAGGTTAATAAACTATTTCGAAAGGCTTTCCTTGGTTCCATGCTTCCATGCTTCCATAGAATTATCAATTGCTGCACTAAAAATACATTTGTTCTTGATTAAAAGAAATTTTAACGCGACTTTCCACTTCAAACCTCAGTCAACCCATGAATTCGTAAGAGAAAAAGTGCCAATTTTTCCAACACCAATTCCCTACTTATGAAATGAATAAACAAAATATAATAAACCCTCGCAAGACTGTTGTAAAAATTTAACAATGATATGCATGAAATAGTTAATAACCTCAAGTTGTTTTTATCTGGTGTACAAAGTTGGTGGGTAAGGGGAGTTCAGTGGATGATATTTGGTTGCAGGATGTTGCACAAGAGTTGAGAATGGAAAACACGAAGAGGAGAGGGGGTAATGTCTTTTTAAACACGCTAAACCGTGAGGATACCGCGCGTTCAGGGTGAAATAGACGTTGGGAGGTTGAGGGTGGAGGATTATAGTTGGTGCACAGGTCCCAAAGTCTCGACACTGGCTGGTAAGGTAACTCGTGAGTACTGTGGGGAGGTAGGAGGACTATGTAAATTTTATGGGCTAAATAGAGCGGACCAAGGAAATAATTATCCCGAGTTACCCTATATATTCGGCGACCTCCACTCATTGCCATCATGAAGGGAGCAACGGGTACCAGCGTACACAACGCACACCTCCACCTTCCCACTTCCTCAATCTTTTCCCTTTATGCCTGTCTTTCCCTACGAAAATTCAAACCACTCATACCTGCTCTTATGTATACACTCATGTATTTTGCCACAAACCGCACACCACCTGGCTTTCCCTTTCTAAACCCTCTTATTCTAGCCCTCCACTTCAAACCTCGTGGTTAGTGCGAGGGAGTAGAAAGCCCAGAGGCAAAACGTACCGTTTTCACCGTCCCTTTTTTCTCATCGTCTACAGTTTAAATATAACTCTCAACGAATGGCAGAACTCTGGTGTGGGTCATAGAGGGATGAAAAGCACAGCGATAAGCCACAAAGCGCACACTGGGAATTAAAAAGATTAGTCTCGACAATTCTAATTTCACCGTCGTCACTTTCTACAATTATCGTTAACCTCCACTCAGGATTATTCCGCAACTGCACACTTCTCCCTGAGGTGGACAGTGGCCAGTGAAACTTTGATATCCATTTGATGATTGTATATAGACGATCCTTCAACCTGCTAAAATAATGTTCAGTAAACCGTAGCTATAGCCTCTCTGCAACTTCGCTTTCAATTATCAGTGTGAGGTTCTTTCGGTGAGAAAAGACAGGTTCATTATGTGATTACTGCGTGATTAATTATCATTGTAACGTCATACTTTAATTACATACAATTAAGTAATTTTTAGTTGCTGGATCTGTAGAGAATTTCATTGAATATGTCATGTCTCTGGGAGGTGGAGAGTCGTTTTGGATGACAGCTGAAATGAAAAACCATATAAGTCTTGATGAGTTTATATATATTTTATATATAAACTCACTTATAATTTCTCGCCGGAATTTTCCATATTGAACGTGCCTTCCTCTATCTTTGAATTGTGTCACGAGTGGGAGCATATGATGAGTAATGAGGCGTGGTACTGGATGATGAGAATAACGGCGATAATCACTCGAAGTGTGCTGAATGTCAATATGAATGTGTACATCCAGAGAAAGAGGTTGTAACGAATAGGGTCACTCCTGAAGAAGGTTAGGTACCAATTAATGTCACGACCCATCACCGGATAACCTTTAAAATTCTTCTGGAGAGCCACCAACACCTAGTGAAACGACGTGGGTTTGCAAATTCAATTGTTATTTCAATTGTTTCAGTGCGATCGTCATTCATTCTACCTCTTCCCTCTCACTGGCCTCTGTCCATTCGTTCCTTATTTTTTCCTCATCATCATCATCATCAGCATCATCATCGGGGTAATATTTTTGTACATATAACTCCTGAGATGGCATTTCTGGCATGTATTATGAAAATCAAACGATCCAGAGGGGCTGCAACAAGCTAACGGTTCATGAAGGAGCGGAACGAAACAAGTTTGACAGTGGAATTTATTAAAAAACTGCAAGGTCCTGCAGGGCAAAGTCACTCCTTCCCTTTCGACCCCTTCAAAGTGCAACTCATTCATTAATTTCGACAGTTAAAGTTGTCGGCACAAGTTGTCTGAGCGCATGAAAAAAAAGCAAAACTTTTATTTTATTTTCCACCTCCGTACTTCGCTTTTCCTTAATTTTTTCTTCCTCTCCTTTTTTTTCAAGTTATTCCCTCAACTCCCTGGAAGTCCACAAGAAATAACCCATGTATCGTTGCATCAAGCCGAAATGACTTTTTTTATGTGTGACTATAAAGATTTGAATCAAAGAAACAACGAAAAAGGAGAGGAGAAATGGGAGAGAATAAAACAGGAATAAAGGGGAAAGAAAAAATATTTCGACATTGAGTCAGAGGCTCGGATGATAAAACTAGAATGGCAAACTGACAATGAATTTAATTTACCCGGGAAATACGACTAGCCGACATTTACCTTGCGGATAATTATCATTCAATCGCCCTTGCTCCCTTTCTTCTCTCATGTGCAAGACCATCCCCCTGGGAATCTCTAATTGTATTCAACACTGGCAAAATACTCCACTCTGCAATTTTGATTGTCGTCAATAACCGAGTGAGTTGCAATTCGCCCTTCACAGTGTGTAAGAAAGAGTGAGAGAAATTCTCGGGAATTGGAGATAGGTGGATAGTTGTAGAGTGTGAAACGGCTTTTCCCTCGTTCCAATTTGTTCCGAGTTGACAGTGTTTATTGCAGCGATAACTTATCGAGCTGTTAACCGATAAATATATCTCAGAAAAAGTGATTGAAGATTGTGACTGCTGAGTGTCTGCATAACTCCTGCTCCGGATTAAACGACCGCCCAGAATTTCCCCTTATTGGACTAATAAACAACAGCAACAGCAAAAATTATTATATCTGTAAACAATTGAAACAAGAATAAATGAAAGAAAAATAGATAATGGGCCGATATTTGTGATGAATAATTTTTAAACAGTTTAGAGTGATAAAAAAATTGGATTTAGCGTGAGACACGTATACCACTCACCAACAGTGAGAGATAAGAAGGGAATGGTGATAAGAAGACAATGCGGGAAAAGCTTGAGTAGGAACAAATGAGAAAATTGTGGGGCGGACGCGACGAGGAAGTCTTTCTGCCCCTCTGCCAAGTATATATAATTGTATGTATTCGAAGTATATGTATTGGTGTGGGCGCCCTAGCTGGGTTGTTCCTCATTTGACGGCTCATTTGAGTTGCCGCGAAAAGCTGCTCTAACGACCAGACGACGATGAAGTGCCCCTTGGTGAAGTCCCCGGTTGGAAAAAGAAAGACTCTCACGTACAGATGTCAGGCCTCACCAATGGCCTCAAACCCAGTGGAAGCACACGTCCTATTATATATATGGCCACTTGTAAGAAATGCGATCCAGGATAAAGTAATGAAGTAAAAAACACTGGAATGAGGAGAAGTGAGTGAGTAAATCGTTATTGTGAATAGAACAATTGGGAGTAGTGAGGGAAAAAAAGTGGAATTTATCTATCACCGGAGTTGTGGGTGGAAGGGGATACATTTGCGGGAATAGATCGAGTCAATTTTCCCTCAGTTTTCAATGGGTACGATATTTTATCCCAAGTACAGCTTGGTCTCAGTGACTCTCTGGAACTGAGGGAAACTAATCGTGAAAATCAATGAAAAACGACGGATTGGGCCTTTCCCCGCACACCCATTTTCTACTTTACTACTCGAGCATTATTCGGGCACTGGCTGGACTTCTGGCTGGTCGATGACAGTAATCGGGAAAATAGTCGGACAATTAGCGAAATTACGAGGCAGAGACGAGCGATTAACTAATCTCAGTGGCAGTAACTGCGGTGGTCTTGCATATGGATGGAAGAGCGAGTGAACAACACTAAAGGGGAGATGCCGCGTGGAACATGTAGTGGAACGCGGAAATGGCGCTTCATCAGCTAATGGTATTCGGGTCAGTATGAATGTCGGTTCTTGGATTAGAAGTGTTGCTAACGAGGCAACGTCTTGGCATGGCACAAGTGCACCCAACGTCTACCACACGGCATTTCCTCTATGGACTCCTTACCATTTAGCTGACTACCGCTTAATCTCCTTGTGTGAGGGGAGGCCAAGGCAACCCCAACATTCTATGGCCAGAACACTCTTGTAATTTACATTTTTAACCTCTTCGGCATTGCCAAGTGGCTATTCGGATATCGTGCTCATACTACATGAAGAATCTCAAACTAGACACTCTTGGGGTGTTTTACATTTTAAATCCACCCACAATGCCTCAAATTATCGGATAATAATTGTCATAAATATTTGCATTTTTACAAAAAATATTGAAGGGCATTGACCTCCTTTGTCTACCGATTTCTTCACTCACCGTTTGGTTTCCACATAAAATGAGTTTCATTGACCAAATGTGTGAGTAAATTAGACTTTTGTTAGCAAGAAAAAATAAATAGCTTCGCTCAAGTTAATTTATTTAGCCGGGGGAATTTTATTATCTCAGTATCCGGTTTTATTACTTTCAGAAACTTTTTTTTTACGTGAAAAAATGTTTTCGATCGGTATTTGAGATAAAAATGGAAAAATCATTTAATTGATATTTCTGTGAATTAGTGAGTTTTTCGGTGCCAGTATCGTTAAATTAAAGTTAGCATCCTCAGCGAACCACTCGAGGGGTTATTTTTTTACAATTTAATTCACTCGCAAAGAATCAAAGATTATCTTGAACACGACAATCGTCGTCATGCTCGAGACACAGGGTTAATCTCTCCCAAGTACTTCTGTGCATTACAACGAAGGGGGTTGTTCTTAGCGGCCAAGCAAAAGACGTTATCGCGATCGTATACACAGCAAAATGGTGGCGGGGGAGAATCAAATATAAAGGGAATGAAAAATAAAAAGTAAAAACAGAGAGAAAAAAAAAGGAAATGTCAGGTCTCTTGGCATTGCAACTGCCTCCAATTTGATACCGGATTGCGCGAATGAGTCGAGTCCTTTCTCGTTTATTCGATAGTCTAATTAGTCAACTTAAAACTCACTTAATTAACCGAAAAGATACAGTATCTAATTGCATGTACGTGTAGGTAGCTTTGCCTTCATTACTGAAGTGCTATTTCGATTCAATCGCCTTTGTCCCCATCCCCAACCCCTCCCTTTTCCATACGCAGTATGAAAAATATCTTTCCGTTAAAATTTTATTTGTAATTTTATGCGTAAGATAGAAATCGTGTAACTATAATCACTTATAGTGCAATCGAACCAAAAATGGCATACTTACTATAATTAATGCTGAAAAAACCCAACTATTTTAGCCGATACCGGGGATCGAACTAGGGATCTTACGAGTACTAATCCTAAACCCTAATCACTAGACTATCGCGTTACTAATATTGAGTGAAGTGTTTGGCTTATACGACAATAATAATAAGTTAATAATTAAAATATTTATTTCTAGCTTACCTGATCAGAATCTGATTCGAATCAGGTTGATTAAATCAAAGACTGATCAGTTTCTTATCAAGTTCTGCCTGATGAGTTGACACTGGCCACCGTCATTCCAAGTTGAAGTGGGTGAAGAGAAGGGAACTGTGAAGAGACCGACGTTATGAACGTGCTTGGAGCCATAACCGGGTTCAACGAATCTTTTAAGTAAAAAGCATCAGGCTCCCTTTCCCTGTGACACGTCAGACTGAAGGGGAGTGGTTATACAGGGCCTCGTGCGCATCACCAAAGGACTCAAGACACCGTGAACTACCGTGAAGTACGGTTGGCAAGATACGAAAACGATTTTGCTTCTGGGCCGATGGCACCTACCAACAATTTTCTCTATGACACTGGATGCTAAACTTGAATTCACCCAGAAGGCAACAGCTTACCTCCACCATTAACACTGCACAACCATTTTCTACATACATAGTAAATGAGGAATGCCTGGGAAATAAGAAAATTTCCAATCTAACCGGTATTCATTGGTGATAAATATTCATGAATTCATTTTTACCCTGTCCCGAGGTGCTAACATCTATTAATCCGTAATATTAATCAAAATTAATTCGTGCCTTGGACGATGCGATGGTGGTGTAAGCCGTTTGAAATTAATGTGTCATGGGAGGTGAAACCGCGCTAGCCACCATTCCGGAATAGCCGGAGGGATGAAGTCCTCCAAGTCTTACAACCATCGGCCAAGAGCTATACGTGACCTCCACAACGTGTCCAATAATGCCACTCCATAACTTAGATGTATTCATGGCCCAATCATACTTTAATATTCCCAAACTCTTCTCCACATAGTTCCGGCATTTTGTCGTATTCCATATCCATATCCATATCCATAAATGGGCAATTATCAAAAAGGAAAATCCGTAACAAAAAGTGACCCTAGAAGATTAATTCATAATTCAATTCTCTCTCATATTTGGTAACCCTTTTCACCTTGACATTTTTTATTTTTACCAAAAACAAATTTCACCATTTCATTATAAAATTGTGATGAATCTGTAGGCCCAGACGACGGACGCGAGACGCGACAAAATATCGAAATATTTGATCGATAAATTATACCCGCATGGTTCATCTAACCTGATAAATGGAGAAATATGTAGAGCGTTACGTGCATGAATCATGGACTACATCAATAGGTTTGAACGCGCATTATTCATACTACTTCGATGGGCACACCCTTCCATTATTCTATATCTTTTTTCCTCGAATAAAATTCTTAATGTCTCATTATAAATTGATGAGATCGCCCAGTGCAGATCGATTGAGTTATCATCGAGTTGGAAAAAAAAGGGAAAAGGTGACTGCCCTGAATTCCCGGAACGTGTGTGCGGTCGAGGAATACTCCCTCATTACTCCCCTTTCATATATTTTTAACTTTACGTCTTCCCCTTCTTCACCCACCGCCGTCTCCCTCCACCCTTCACCTCTCTTTTTTATCTCGCGCCAAAACAGTAATTACCCAAAATTAAGGCTGAAAACGTTTGGCCACGAAGATGAAGGAAGCGAAGTGGCTTCTTGCCTTCAAGTGCCTCTTGCCCATGTACATCTGACACCTGGGTGGTTCGCAAACTCCAAGCACGCACATACACAGTTGTACATACCTCAGTTACCGCACGGGAGAAACGATTTCACGATGGTCGCATAAATGCTAAACAATTTACATTCACATGCAGATGGTGAGGAGCCGTCTTCAAGGAATATATGAATGCCAAGATATTTTAAATGAAAAAATTGCTAGGAGCTGAATCACCAGGTTAGCACACACCACGACAATAATATTGACGGTTTAATAATAGAGCAGACCAAGTACCAAAAAAATTAATTGCAAGAGACTATTATATCTCGGGCTATTGAGGAAGTTTTCTCATTCGTTCAAGTGAAATGGAAAATTTTTATCGCTTGATATATTTTCCAGACGATACAATTGAAACAGTAAAACATGTCACAAGCTGTGAAATGGTAATGAGTAGGCTGAAATAAACATATAGAGAATGGTGGAAAGAATGGAGAGGCGAGCGGGACGAATTAGAAAGAAGACGAAAGAGACGTGAATGTTCCGTAATTTTTACTGAATACTGTTTTAACTGGTAGATTACGGAACAGGCCTCTAATTTTTTTTTAATTTTCCTTTCCCTTTCTGTCCTGGTTTGGCTAATTATCCCTATCTCACCCTATGCATGCAGCTGTGGATCCTACCCTGTACCGTATTCACTCTCCTCTAGAACGTAGGAATAACATGGGAAACCACAGAAAAAACCATGTCGGTACAGGCGGTTGCTCTATTAGCAACCTCCCGCACATCAGTGCCTGTTGAAAAAATTCGATTCAACGGAGAATCGAACTCACAACTTTCAGAATGCCGGTTTTTCCCAAAATTGCCGTCGAATAATTTATTGTCAGCGAGGATGTGGAGCACTAAATAAATTCCTTTCTGTAATGGAAAAATGTGTAACGCCTGATGACGAGTACGCTTGACATTCCCCCCGTCACGTCTCCTTTCTTACCCCTACATGTCTTTTTATATTTTTTTAACATTGATGTCCTCGCATTCGCGCTTGCTCGTAAACACGCGGGACATTTAATTTGCGCGGTACGACCAAGCGGTTACCCGGTCTACCCAATGGTGAGAAGGAAAGATTATTCCTTCTCTCTTCCGTCGAAACGACGAAAGAAGAAAACTCCATCTTTCTTCTACTTCGTGAATGCTCGTAAAGGTGAGCAACGTCCGTAGGTGTATGTACTCGGTTACATCTCTTTTTATTTTCATCCATAGTTTTTTTCCTTTCTTTTTTTTTCCCCGCTTTTATTCAGCAGTGAGACCGCAAAATAGCCAAGCGAGTGGTGCACCCGTGAGATAACCGCAGCACTGAGAAATATCGTTAAAGTCATGCAGGCACCAAAATTGCTTTGCAGATTATATTTCAAGCGCAAGCACTCTTCTATTCGTCACGTCGTTTGAAGGAATAATTCATCACTGTGGACATTCACGTTGGTGGGAGATTTACAGTGTTACAAATTCGATGGAACCTCAATGTTTGTCATTAATAAACCACTAAAACCCTTCGTTATAAAACTTCAGACTGAACTAAAATGATTAATCAATTTTAAATAATTAATTTAATCGACGTTACATAATGAACTAATTAAATACTCCCAAATATTGGCTTTTAATCTAAAAATTCGGCTTTAATTATATGAATACAAGTGTTAGATAGTCTAAAATGGTCAGCAATTATTGAATACTTTCTGGGAAAATGTACGAATTGAATGGTCTGCCAATAATGAATGGAAAATCAATAGAACAAGTGGAGCTACAATTGCAGGTCTAATCGTTTCTGCAGACTTCCCGTATTTTTTTGTCTCTGGATCTATGAGAGTGTTTTTTTTTTCACTGCATGCCACCGCCACGTGACAAGCGAAATATTAGATCATCTCGCGGATAACAAAAAAGAAACCTATAGTACGTAAATTTATTCTCTACCGTAATGGAATTAGCGCTGGAGCCGCGCGTTTTACACGCGATATTTCGATTATACGACTCGATGCAACGAGCGTCCACTCACAGTGAGTTTACATGGGAATATGACAGAATACCGGGGTTATGTCGATATCCCTTTTAAAAAAAAGCATGTAACGTTTTTTGTCTGCTTTTTTCGACGCATAGCTAAGCTACCCATATCAAAATATATGTATGTATTTATTCGTATATGTTTTTTTTATGTATCATAATGTATCTGTAGGAGAGTGATTTTTTTCAATTCTTTTTAATCTTCAATGGTAAAATTCCCGAGAAAACTTGAGAGTTCAGAGTAGGCCACCTTTAACAGTAGGAAAAAAATAGGTTTAATTTTTCCTCTGAGTGGCAAGTGGATTTTTCTCGATTCACTTTCTGTTGGCAGTGGTAGTAATACTTGATAGAGTCGACGGACAAAGAGAGAATAAATGAAAATACCAGCGATAATACTTGTACATGAAAAAAATTTTTCTTGTAATATCTGAGGAATGTTCCAATAATGCAGCTAGGGGCAGATAGGGGCAGTCTTAAATTCTTAAAAATTGTTGAACCAGAAATGTATTGTTTTAAAATTTCGAGCATCGATTCCACGTTGAATTTTATATACCTTTCATTCCATGATTTTATTGAAGACTACAATTCGTGTTAACTGCATTGTACCCACGATTCCAATCAATGCATGTGAAATTAAAAATTCTATTCCCTTATAAAAATCCAGAGAAGTATGATTTTTATTGAGGAGAGAATAGCAAAGTGATTGAATAGAGAATGCTGGTGTGGACCCATGTGAGCCTGTCATGTATTCACAGAGTAAAATTTCATTTGTCGAATCCATAATATGAAGGGTAGGAATAAAAAAATTTAAAAGCTGAGAGTGATTTTGACAATTCAGAATTTACCTCACGGGTCATTTTGACTACACATGGAGGCTATCAAAAACATTGACGTCAGTATAATTAATTAATCCAGGCATGTCATGGTGAAATTACGAAACACAAATGCCGACCATGTTCAAATGGATAGGGAAATATTCACTCTTATAATTTGCCTATTCCCAATTATACCACCAAATCAATCGGAAAATTACATTTCAACACAAATTAATATAATTTCAATAGCTTGGAATATCCTCTAGCTATATAACGATGTGGTAAACGCGAATAACACCTCATCATTATCTGATAATGAATCCAAATTATTCACTTAAATGTTACAATGTTTCAATTATTCTATATTTTCCCGAATTTCTATGAATTAATGATCAATTTATATAATTCCGATAAGATCCCGTAAATAAAAATCATTTATTCATTTATTCCCGCTGAACCTATTGTCATGAATTTCTTATGGCCAGCAATGATGTTGATTGTAAGTTTTTCGTAAAAACAAGAATAATCGGATTGCTGAGAGTTTTTAAACATCCTGAAATTCCGCATTGAAACGCTTTAATGAAGGTAACTAGTGTACCAACAGTCCGTACTGCTCGTCAAATTCACAGCGAGAGCAGCTTTACCGGTTTCTCGCAAAAGCTTTTGAGAGCAAAATAATGGCATTTGCAACAAGAAGTTTGAGAATTTTTTGTAAATTATACAATGGCAGTGGAAAAGTCACTTACTCAACGCTACGTAAACCAATTATCCAAGTGAATTTAATTCGTGCAGCTCAAAAATACAACTATTCGAGCCAAAGTAAATGATATAGTCAGCCCATAACCTCTAGCACGTGTCTAATACGTAAGTAAAATTTGTGATATTTTCATTAATATCCTTACTTGGCGTTTAACAGCTGATGCACCCAAAATCACTGGAAGCTTAACAAATATCCAGTCCTCAACTTCGCCCACATTGTCCCAAGGCTGCCCAAACAAAAATGATCAGAAGGATGATAACACTAGTGCTGAGGATGAAGAGGCACAGAAGCAAAGGGAGCAATCCTGGAAGATGATGAAGTGGAGTTTCATATTGTTTGGTGTATCAATGTCGATGGCTGGTGGTGTTATTATCTATGAGTTAGCCAGGCCGAGTTACGACGAGAACGGAAACATCGTCGAGGATGAATTCTCGGGCTTACCGTTCCCTCAGAGGGTCTGGAAAAGATTATGCAGAGAAGTCAACTACTACACAAAAGTAAATCAGTTAATTCAGCAGGGAAAAAGTAAAAGATTGCAAATCGATTGAGCTAATGGAAAATACTTCGAGGATAGTCGAATTTTTTAAATATCTTTTTATTTTGATAGAACTCCTCGCCCCTTAGAAAATAACAAGCTTGGCAAATACTGATTATGGAACTCTTTCAGCTTGTTCAAGAACCCAGTAGAGACAAGTTACTACCAGATCCACTGAAGTATCCATACATTCAACCACCTTATACTCTAATTTTGGAAATGACAGATGTTTTGGTTCATCCTGATTGGACAGTGAGTATTTCTATGTCAATCCGAAAAACCCTGAGGATCAATATGCTGAATTGATTTTACAATTTACTTATTATTCAGTATCAAACTGGATGGAGATTCAAGAAACGTCCAGGTGTAGATCATTTCTTAGAAGCTCTAGCTTCACCTCATTTCGAAATTGTAGTCTACACAGCAGAACAAGGAATGGTAAATAAACGAAAGCAATTCGAACATATAAACAGATTTGGCGTATGTAATATATATTAGGTCTACTTAACTCAACTTCAATTATCCCACAGACTGTTTTTCCAATCTTGGATTCACTTGATCCCCAAGGCTGTATAACGTACAGGCTATTTCGTGATGCCACACGATTCATTGACGGTCACCATGTAAAAGACCTAGACGCTCTCAATCGTGATCTCAGTAAAGTAATCGTCATAGACTGGAATTCCAACAGTATAAAACTGCACCCGGAGAATGCTTTGAAAATTCCTAGATGGACAGGTAACGATGACGACACAACTCTCTATGACTTGGCAGCCTTCTTGAAAACAATCCTCGCCACCAACGTCCAGGACGTCCGAGAGGTGCTGAACTACTACAGACAATTCGAGGATCCCCTCGCTGCGTTCAGAGAAAACCAGCGCAAATTATTGCAACAAATACAGGAGGATGAGACTCACAAAGCCCAAATGGAAAGCACAAGAGCCTTAACGTCACGATGGTCTCCCTCGTTTTTACGTTCTCATTAGGTACTACTTTCGATGAATTATTTAATACCAGAATTGCATTGTGGTAAATTCAATTTGTGTTTACAAAATCGAACCTGAAAATTTTTATTAAAAATCAATTGAGGATTGAGGATGTTTCCTTTTTTATTTACACAATTTCAATTAATGTAAATTTCTCATGGGTATTAATTTACTGAAGCGAAAAATGTACCGAACTTCTCTCACGAACTCAATGAAAATACTAATATCAAGTCGTAGCAAATAATACAGATATTAAAATCCTACAGTAAAATTGTTTTTCCTCTTGTTCTCTTTTTGTTTTGTGACATTCGCTGTCTGTTTCGGCCTATTCAAAGTTCCATAATCGTCATCTATAAGTAAATCCTCATCGAACTCTAACGTCTCAGCCTGTACTTCAGGATTTTCAAAATGATTTGAAGGCTCTTGTTGCTGTGAAACACTAATGAGCTCTTGACTGAACACTGGAGTCAGTACACAGTCATCATCCTGATCCCTTAAAGTTCCTTGGCTCAGTGAAATTTCTGGAGATTTGTCTTCCGAGTTTTGGAGCCAAGTAAATACTTTCTCATTCGCACTTGTTTGTGGTACTTGGTCTTTATGTCCAGTCACTTCCCAAACCTCTAGCAACGCAGGCGCAAGTCGATCAGTGTACTGACTCAATCGCTTTATCGAGTGTTTCCAACGAGGCGGTGGTTCTTTCTCTTCCTCACTCTTTTTTTTCTTCTTTCTCTTCTGCGCCTCTTCTCGCCATTTCCCGGAAGATGACTTTTCTCTATCCCTCCATACCTTCCTCACGGGCTCCTGGTACTTCAAATCTTTATTAGTAAATGCCTCAAATACCTTTCCCATATTCGATTGATCAGAAATAACCACAGGTGCTACAAAATTCTGCTCCAACATCCTTTTCTCCCAAACTTCCAACGCATAATAGGCATTGGTATTGACATAAGAATTCTTATCCAACACCTCCTCGTAATTGAGGCCTTGATAGAAAATATCACCAATGGAATTTTGTGTAAAAAGGTAAATATTTTGTGACTCGTCCTGAATAAGTTGAGAGCCAGCAGTGGAGAGTTTCAGTCTCGTCCTCATCAGTGGATTCAAACATTTTCCTAAAAGATGGGACTCTCTCAAAGTATCCAGGATACTTGCCGGGGCGTAGGGTAAATGGAAGCTGTGAGGCTCGTCCGAATCTTCCCAGGTGTTGAGTATTATTTTAACATCGCCAGAAATTTGACTTGCTAACGTGATGATCTCTCTGCCTTCGTGCGAGAGCAAGTTCCCTGTTACAGGTGCACTTTGAAGCTGATGGCTCCATTTTTGTCGAACAACATCACCCCGTCTGCTATCAAGCATTAACAAACTCTGGGAAGTACCTACGTAATGACAGGCTTCATTGTTACTCGATATTTCGAGGGATACCCACTCATGATCGTTTATATAGGGCTTTGGATATATTGTGAGTACAGGCGTATTCATCGATCGCCTCACATCTAAGTAATGGATACAACATCTATCAGCGAGAGTAATAATATGAGGCTTCCATTGTTGAAATTTTATACTTCTCCACCTATCCTCCATCGTGGATTTTGGTAATTCAGCCTTTAGCCTTTGTACCCCTGTTTCTACATCCCGCAGAGCTATTTTCCGCATGATATTAACAGTGCAAAAATCTTGCGGATTGAAGGGATTAGTATCTGCAGATATAATTGGAACTGATGATGAACACTTTTGTTTACTCATCACCCTCAACTTGTTGCCTTTGTCAACGACTGAGAAGAATTCACAAGAGTGTTTCGACCTCGTCATCAGCTGATATCCACAGTCGAAAGCCGTTTGTTTCAACTCGAACACCTGATCCTTGAGCTCACATTTTGCTGCCCTCTTCAAATTCGGTTTCCATATTGAATTCTCACGATAAATCAGAGGTGCAACTACCAATTCCTCCATGTACGGAAACACCAGAACATTTTCGCCGTTCATCCTAAAGTTGCCTAAAGAGCCCCCATTGAAATAGTAGTTATATTTTCCAGTGAACTCAGGGTCCGGATCCATGTCCATTAATTCTGATAGATCTGCCACGAATTTCGGTAGAGCTGTTGTAGTTATAAATCCCTCGGTCTTAGACTTTATATTTTCCACGGTCAAATCAAAATTTTTTAATTTATGCGTAAAATATTGTGTCATTCGCTCCACATCCTCAGCGATGTAGCTCTTCTTCAGGAGAATATCCAGACCTGGATCACCTTTACAGAGAACACCCCTTGGCAATCTTACTGGAGGTAAAAGTGGCTTCGGATAATCACAATTCCACGGAAATGGCTGATACAGATTTCTCGCATTTTCTACATTCCATTCTTCAATCCACGGACTTTTATTTAAATTCAATCCTGGTACATCGTATGAAAACACTCCAGACCATCTGTCATAGCTCCAATGTTTTCCTTGCAAGTAAATCAAAGCACGATCCTGATTTTGTAAACGCTCGTTGGTATTAACATCTTTCTTTCTCGCCATAACTTTTTATTGTTTTAATCGATTCAATCAATACAGAATCCCGCCTTAAAAGCCGGTGTTAATAATCATTATCACAGATTTACGTTCACCGTTCGCGTTGTTTTAAAACAGACAACCAACACAACCCACGTGTTTTGAGGTTGGGTTCCTTCAGCCAATCTGAAAACCGCTCACGTTTTCTGGTTCTGCCCTAAATACTCCAAGAACTGGACCCTTCTGCTTTACAAGGCCCTTGATAAACTAAAAATTCCCTCTTTTATATCCATCAGCTGATCAACAAATTAAATATCATAATTGCCTACGCTCTGAAAACTCCAGCCACAAACCGATCACATTCCCAATTCAAATATCTCCCTCCACCAATGAACCACAGGAGAATAGCCCCATTTTACCATCTCTGTCCCATCCACATGCAACGTTCCTTCAAGCTGGAATAAAGCAATACTTGAAGTGAGTGCCAAAAAAAAAGATAAAAGAAAAGGAATTTCAGAAGCACAACCGTTTGCAGGAGTAAAATATTACTCTTGTCATTAAACAGCTGGATTATTAAATTGGAAGATGTCAGAAAAACGCAGAGTTTTGATGATCTGTTTAGGTAATGAGCTTTAAAAATTGATAACGAATGGACGTCTCGAATATAAATCAACTGTAGACTTAATAATTGTTTTACGAATTTAAACTCTCGTACGTGTTCAGGAAATATTTGTCGATCGCCAATAGCAGAAGCAGTGTTTGCGGATTATATATCAAAAAATAATTTGACAGACACTTGGGAAGTGGATAGTGCAGCATTGATTGGATATCACACCGGCAAATCTCCTGATCATCGAGCCATGTCCACGTTGAGGGACAGTGGAATAACAAATTATTCTCATCGTGCTAGGCCGGTAAGTCTCATTTCGAAGCATCCAACAATAAATGGAATACTCAACAAGTTACAATGGAAGAACTCCCGGGAATTCATACATTTCAATTATTCAGATAACAGAGGATGACTTTAACAAGTTTGATTGGATCTTTGGAATGGACCGTCAGAACATCACTGCACTTGAAGAGATGCAGCCTGTTGGGAGCAAAGCTAAGATTGAACTACTCGGCTATTACGATCCCAAAGGAGAGACGCTCATCAGAGATCCATATTATGTGATTACCTCGTTCATTCCATAAATGATGGGCTATATCAATACCTAATTATCATTTTTTCAATTTTCCAGGACAGCCATAGTGATGGATTCCTCAAAGCTTATCAGCAATGTGTGAGAAGCGTTGAAGCATTCCTCCAAAACCATAAAAATTAATGGTAAAATTCTGAAATCCAACAATGTTAATAATAATTCATTACCACGAGCATAAGCTGTAAATAAATTCTAATATTTTGATTCTGAAAAGTGCATTTAGTGGCGCCACGTGTGATTTAATTATTGCACTTTACGTTGCAATATTCTAATCAGAATTCTGAGATTAAACATCCCATCCTAGATTCAAATCGTGGAGAAGAATTTCTGTCCTAAATAAATAAAAAGGAAAATAAATAGTTCGTTGATTAAGTAACGAAAACAGAAACAAATATGTCTGATCAGACAAAAGTATTAATGGTCTGTTTGGGTGAGTCGAATTTTTCTAGACGCTGGAAAAATATGGGATATTGGGTGTACTTTTTTCTTTTGGTGTAATATACCTGAATTCTATCCAATTAATGACAAAATAATGTTATAGTTCCTGGTAAATCAGTGGATTTTCTGAGCAAACCATTTTTCTTGCGGATGAATTATAAATTGTCTTACACGTAGTACTTTGACTAAGCATCGGTATTATACAGGGAACACTTGCAGATCTCCAATGGCAGAAGCTATTTTCATCAATTATATAACAAAAATGAATCTTCCGAGCCGTTGGCGTGTCGACAGTGCTGCGTTGAGGGATTATCACGTAAATAATGCGCCAGATTTTCGAGCACAAACAACTTTGAAATTTAACGGAATAACCAATTATTCACATCTTGCTAGAACAGTGCGTCGGCTATATTCCTATCCTTTTTTTGTTATCTAGGACTTATCCTCCGTATGTGTTTAATGGGTACTAATAAGTGATCTATAATTACCAGATAACTATCAACGATTTCCACAATTTCGACTGGATCTTGGGCATGGATGATTTTAATATACGCGAGTTGAACAGAATCAAGCCCCAGGACTGCAAAGCACATATTGAATTACTGGGAAAATACCATCCAGAGGGAGAAACTATAATCAGAGATCCATTTTGTGTTGGTTACGCTTTACGTATTATTAATTATCGATTTACAAATATCCGTGCAATTACTCTATTTCATATCTTACTCAGGATCAAGACTGCACTGGATTTTTCCAAGCGTATGACCAATGTGCGCGAAGTGTCCAAGGATTTTTGGAAACTCATCAGTGATTTTATTTTGTATAAAAAATATAAGATATAATGATATTGTGTAGCAATCGCCGCGCACAAAAATATTTCATTTTCACAAAAATAGCGAACATTTTATAAATGAAAACTGTCGTCTATTGATTATTTAACTTGATGGCCAGCAACAAATACTTGTGATATGTTTCTATCGTCCCCAGAGTAGATAAACCTCTGAAGTTGCTCTTCGATAGTCCATTCAGATAAATTGTTGAGTGGACCATTGGGTTTGTTCGTGTCAATAATAAGAGCGTCAAATTGCTTCCCAGGTTCAAAGCTGCCTACCTGGTCCTCGATTGCCAGTGCTGAATTTGAAATAAAAATAATTTCAGTTATTTCACTTCCCCACCACATCCGTGATGTCTGATAAAAGGAATTTCATTTTTTTCCATTTTGTTTTTCTAGTGGAACCCCAACAAAACTGATTAAATTGTCGACTAAACGTTTTTTATATTTCCGATATAATTAAAGTTATCTCATATTACTTCTCAGCTAATAGATTCAATCAATTTGAGAAATTAAGTCTCACCCTTAGCTCCACCTAATGTAGCGAGGTAAAAAACGTCGATGTAGTTCAAAGGTTCATATCCTTTCTTAAAGAATGCAAGATGAGTCGAAACTTGCAGAGCAGATCTCATCACGTCAAGGATAGAAACACTATGACCCCCAGCTACATCTGTACCCAGTCCAACATTTATTCCCTTCGATTTCAGTCGTTTAACATCACAGAGACCACTACGCAAACATGTGTTTGATGTTGGACAATGGATAATAGAGGTTTTTCGATTTTTCAATATTTCCAGCTCTGAGTCTTCCAAATGCACTCCGTGAGCCAGCACCGTCTAGAGATGTAGACAAATATTCGTTGATTTTTCAGATAATGTTTTATTACTTTTTCCATTACCTTCTTTGTCAGCAGTCCGGCTTCTTCATACACACTGACGTAGGTTGAACATTCTGGATACATCTTCTTGCATATTTCAATTTCTGCCAGATTTTCAGACACGTGTGTCTATAATAGAATGATTAATTAATCGTTTTAATTGACCTGACGTTTAATCTCAGTTATTTCACCTGAATAAGGAGATTTTTATCCTCCGCCAATTTAGCAAGTCCTTTCATTAGATCCATGTCACAACTGAGAGCGAATCTCGGAGTTACTACCGGCTTTATTAATGGATTCTGATGGAAATAGCTTTCAATTAGTCATTTTTTTATACGTCTAAATTAAGTTCGTCAAATTGAAATTCCCTGATGAAATCAATTATCATTTCTTACAAAATGAGATTCCATAAGGAGATTTCGATTCAGTAGATAATATGATTTTGAATTTCAAGATTTTTATATCATAGGAGTACTGATTCGTAAATGAATGTTCAGTCTGAAAAATAACTCATAACTTAACGCAAATTTTTCAATGATTTCCTTCTCTACGTTTCCCTCTGTTTTTACTTCATTGAATGAAAGAAAAAATAGTGACATCATCAAGTTTATACTCTTCGTCAATTGTCGTCCTAGGCAACAGGAACAGGGTTGGAAGGAAATTGTCGCAGAAATCAATTACTAACATCAATATTTGAGATATCATTGATGAACTCTGTTGTTGCTTGGAGAGACTCTTCAGTAGTTTCGCAATATCCATCATCACGAGGTGCGTTCATATTGACTTTTCCAATGAAAGCTCTCTGTCCGTATTTTGATGCTTTCTCTGCCAAGATGACCGAGGATTTTCCATAGAGGGAAGCGAAATAGCAAGCGGTTGTTGTCCCGGCATTCAATGTTTGTTCCTGTAGTACAATTAATGGTCTTTAGCATCGACTCATACCCCCACAATCCCCAATATTGCTTATACTCACAACTACAGTATCGTAAACTCTATTAGCAAATTCGACATCCGAGTATTTCCTCTCCAAGGGAAATGTGTACTTCTCAAGCCATTCCATCAAACATCTGTCATACCCAATCCCAAGATTGGGTAGTTGAACTGCATGAATATGACAGTCGATGAATCCAGGAATAAGTAGCTGTCCATCTTGCAGATGAATTATTTTATCTGCCTTCACATCCAAACTTGATGAAGCCTCGCCTACACTCATGATCTGTTGAAGTATGTAAATTATTCAATCACTTCAGACTTCTACAAATTGATTTACCTTTCCATCTTTTATAAGAACTGCGGCTTCATCCAAAATTTCAATCATTCCCTCCTTCTTAGTATGCACAACAGGACCCACGAATAGCACAGTCTCCATCATTGATGATGAGCAAACGCCACTGCTCAAATCTTCTGAAAATGAAATTTACAATTTTTCGATGCATTACACTATGCAAAAATAAAAATAATTACTTGAAATCTGAACGTCTTCAACGGACAAAAATTTATTCCATGTCATCATATTGAAAATAACTTAAAATTTCGAGAACCCTGAAAATGCTGCTACGAGTTGGAACAATCAGTATACTCTAGTGATTAGACAAATTGTTGACTACAGAACTGTAACCGTGATAAATAACAGAGATAAGAAATGGATTTACTTACTTGCTTTTCTATTGCTTTAGCCCAAGGCTTTGTCGGGCTTCTCCAATCTCTCTTTTGCTCCAGCATGCTTAAATATTGATAAAAACACGTCATGTACGTCTCAGTGATGTCTCAATCATGGAGTAAGCACGTGATATAGCCCGCGAACATTCAGAGTATATGAAATCCATGGAGTCTTGTTAAATCAATAATTGTCTAATTTGTTGAATTGTCTCATTGTTGATATGTAGAACACTTCCTCTACAAAAAAGATAAGAGATAAGTAATAAATTACAAAAATTGCTCGATTAACCAGTTAAATCCATATTTAATAAATAGAAATGGCAACAGCTAGGGCAGACTCGATTGATCCAAAAAAAATGAGGAGAGGAATAGAGAAGGCACCTCCTCCTGACTGTAGGGACTACCTGGATATGGATACCGACGAGGAAGAGTTCGGACGTCAGGGTATTCCTCGTATACCAGTAAACCTAACTATAATCCTGATTGTAAATCTCACTATTGGACTTTATGTAGAAACCCCTGAGCCAGTTGAGGAGCTACCCCCAGAGCCAGAAAAACCGGTCTTCACGGATGACGAATTGGAAACACTTGTATGTGATATTTGCACAAGTAATTACGATAATCCATTCATCATGTCATCCTGCAGGTGAATTACGTGAAGGACTTGACGATCGTTCCATGTGGCATAGAATTT
>NW_011887766.1:0-16133 GCF_000806365.1 Fopius arisanus | reverse complement strand
CCACGTGTGGAAGTATCATGAGCGAAATAGAGTTTTGGAATTATCGATGTAATTGAGGATCCACTCCTTTGCCACAATTTTTTGTGTTCTCATTTTATATTTCTGCATTAAATAGTCTATTCCCTTCTGCAGTTGAAAATTTAAGTTGTCTTCATCACCAGCTGAAGAGTAATCCTGTGCTAACAATCGTGAAAATGCTGAAAGAAGTGAATTCATCAAGCGTCGAACAATTCCACTCTCTGACAGAAGAAGTGGAGGAACTGGTAGCAGAAGCAAGTTCTAATGTCATGTATTTGAATTTATTCGTTGACAACTGTGTTAGTTTCGATGTTCCCAGTGGAATTGAGGAATATTCAACGAAAATACTCCATCAAATTCGTTTCGTGGGTTTAGAATCGAAATTCTACACCAGCGAGTTAGTACAAAATTTGCAAAAACTCCTTTGGACATAAGCATAACTAAAAATACTGATTTCTATTGTTTACATTTATCTTCAGAGATAAGATAGACACTTTATGCCGAGCCCTCGGCACCCAAATAATCGAGCAATGCAAAAACTACATAAATTTAGATGCAATACTAAGTGGCGATGCGAGTGAAGGAAAGAGAATGCTGGAGAATTCGATAAACTGTTGCCAAACATTTCTCCGAATATTTGACAGAATATCGCGAATGGACGCACAATCGGACACTGCAGTCATCTCAAAAATCAACAAGACAACAGCATTTTGTCACGTGAATATTTTTATTCAAAGATGTCAAGACCTCATCGAATTTTCAGAAGCTAGATTTGTGTACGATACCTCCGAGGAGGTAAAGATGATTGGCGGAGCTAGAGGAATGGAGCACGAATTGCAGTATAAAAAAATTGAAGAATCTTTTACCGAAATCTTAGAAGAAGTGAAGGAAATTCGCTATTTTATTCTGGACGTCACCACGACAGTCTGGCTGGATCGCATTGTATCACTCAACAAAAGAATTCAGAGTATAGACAATATGGTGAAAAATCTTATCCAAGAGATATTCGAAGACGTTCAGAATATAGAGGAGGGTATAGGAGCCTTATACGCCATGAAGAGATTTGTGACAAGACGAAATTTGCGAGAGACCATTCGAAACTATTGGACAGCAGCGTGGAAAATTTTCGATAGCGAATTAAAAGCCATCGACATCCGAGAAAAAGATGTTCTGGATGATATGGTAACAAAGCGCAGTATTAGGTCGGCAATGCTAATAAGAATTAAGGCCGATTATATAAATAATCAATTCAATATCATGATTAATGCTTCCGATTGGCTGGGAGACAGTAATATTCAGCTGTAAGTGGACCATGCAAGCGCTGTTCAGTGTATTGAAGATTATTTCCTGATATTCTTCTCTTGCTTCTTTTTTCTTCACTATGAATGATATTATGAATATAATTTTATTACAGACGTATTATTAAGGAATATAAGCTAATTCAGAGCGCTCTTACCGAAAAGGAAAAGTTCTTCTTCTCACTGTGGGAGAAAGATGTTCAAACTGATGTAGAGATTCGTAATATCTTGAAAGAATCTGTTGTCAAATTTCTAAATTCGCCCAATGAAGATTTGCTTGGTATAAACATGGACGAGTCATATCTCCAGAATATGCGAGAAATAAGCGAATGGAAGCTTCTAAAATACGATTCGAAATTAATGAGCTTGAAATTCCTCCAGAAATGGCAGCCAGTGAAGTCGAGATACGTAAAAATCCAATGCTTATGTGATCTCTATAATTCAATTATAAGAAGAGTGGCGAAGAAGGAACGACTATTATTGGAGAATGCATTAAATGAGGTAGAACATTCAATTACTCTTGCACTCCCGAAATGCACATGGGCGGTGGAGAATATTGATAAAATTTATGCCGAGTGGTTGAAAACTGTTCTCCTATTTAAAGACGTCGTGGAGGTGTATAAAGCTGCAGATGCTCGTATTCGTTATTCTTGTGAAGCTATCGCAAAGTTTCTACTTGTAGAAGGCACAAGTAATATTACTTACACTCTGGATGAATTTCGAGAATATCTCGAATCGATCAAGAATAAAAACTTGCTTTTAATGAGAGAGGAAAGTGAATCTATACTCTCTGATTTATATGTGCTGCATCGTAAAACTAAATATGGAGAGACTCCCACTAGACACTGGACAACGTACGTTGGTGAAGTTATAAAGAATTTTGAAGAATCCCTTGTGAGGAATATGAGAGGAACCATGTTATCAATTTTACAATTTTTTCGTGGAAAACCTTTGCTTCATGTCGAAGTTGACCTATCTCCCGATTATTTCGTGACGTTCAACCCTGACATAAAGGAAATTGATGCAGCGTTGAATAGCATTGTTGCAATACCTACTCAATATATTTATTCAACTGACGAATTTATAAGGATTTTGAAATTCGGAAAGCTCTCAGAAACCAATGATAATTTCGTGCATTTCAATGAAGCCGTAGAAGATTTAGCGAGCCGAGTGAAAATAGGTAATACTTGCATATAATATGAGAAACTCTTCGTAATCCAATTTATATTTTAGCGATAACGTCTGGACTAAAAGATATCGAGGAGTTTATAATAGCAATTTCAATTGCAGAGCGTATTTCAATAATTCATGACACTGTCAAATCATTTGCACATGAAGAACGAGAAGAATTGGAATCTGCAATTCAATGGTATTAGAAGATAAAAATTTTCTCTATTTCTCCGAGTATTAAAGCTAAATAATATTATTTTATTAATTCCAGGTGCGAAGAAATCCTGGAGATGGCACATAATTTGGAAAATGCAATCAGAATTAACTTCGTGCTGTTGAATACTCAGAGCCTGAAAATTCGCGTATCAACGGAATGTGAAAATTTAAAAGACCTGCTTTTTGTTGAATTGAGTAAATTTATTGCCTCCGAGCTTGCGTTGGAGAGAATACAGACCGACGATAACACTTGATCAATCACGTTCGAGTAATTCACTTGTAATAAAAATAATGACATGTAGATGATAATAAAATACAATACATTTATATCTAGTCTAATTATTGCATCTCCGTATTCGTAAAAACTCTTGTCTCAATTACAATTATGTCATAGAACTATTAAAAACTCTGGACGAAAAATATCGAGAGTATCGATGCTTTGGCATATTAAGTGGTAAAAGCATTGTTCGATTTCCTGCTACTATAATAAGTCTCCATTTTGGCACATTCAAGATTCCGATAGGAAAAAAATTCCATCAGAAATCCAAATAGAATATTTAAAATCTGGTATCGACATAATCGTAATAATAATAACAATAATAATAAATCAATTCTCGATGGATACACCAACTTGTTTAGGGAGAATAGTAAAAACCGGGCTTTCGGATGCTGTAGGATTAATTAATCCCCTATCAGAATCACTTGGCTCTTTTGCATTAAAATTAACAGGTTTGATAGCTTGTGCTGGTAACAAAAATACCAATGAAAAGGCAATAATTATATGCCATAAACTGTGAATATATTGATAATTAGCTTCGGTCTCAATCATTAAGAATAAAATGAGACCAATGGTGGCCAACAACAGCCCAATGGATAATTTAACAACTCCATTAGGTCTTCTCCAAACTTTAGTCTTATAACATCGATATGAATGGGCTCCAATGGGTATCGTAGCCCCAGAAATGAAAGGCACCAAAATTCCAGTTAAACTTGTTCTATCGGCTTCAACCCCAAACGAAATAATAAAAACCCCCAACATATGGCAAACGGAAATAAATTGCACTGGTAACTCTGCCATCGCGATGAGTGTCACCCAGAATGCGAGAATACTGCTAAAAAAATCACTGAACTGCAGAACTTGATATTTTGCAATGCAGTAGGTCATGGATTTCTGATCACAGGCATGATAGAGTGCTGAGAACACCATCGTGGCTAAATAAACTAAAGCTTCGGCATAGAGTCTGCGTTTCACGGCTAAATAAATCGCAGGAATGAATGACAAATTACTGACAATAAGCATTACAGACGATAGTACTTGTGTCGGTTGTTGATAGACATTTGTTGAGTCTGTGCAGCCCCAGCCTCTGTAGCCACCGAAGCAGTTGCATGTCGTGAAATGGATAAAATTGCGATGAACCTCTTGGCAAACACCATAATGCCCACACGGATGGGAACCAGGGAAAGAACAGCGATGAGTTCTGATGTCAAGAGATACTAAAATCTCTCCTATTGCACATTTTGATAACTTCCCATTATTGAAACATCTTGCTTCCAGACCGATATACCACGTGCCAGGCTGTGGATACGGTATCAACAAATTCCCGTCGTGTTTACCATTAGTGTTAAGTCTCATTGCCATCCTGTCATCGTCACAAACAATCTCTCCTTTTCTTCTCAATGGCATCTGCCCCCTCCTGATGCAGACGGACATCACTACTGTTTGATTCATAAATGCTCTGTCAATTTCCAAGTGAACGCCAATCCCTAATGATCCACCGATATCAATCAATGGGAGAATATCAAATTGAGCAATGACTGGACTAGCGTCTGTCAGCATGATCCATGGAGTCAGCCACTCTCTCCCTTGTAGCAAGTAAACGCCAGAAAATGTTGGAAGCTCTTTAACACGTATCAATTGAAAACGCCGAGCACACTGATCACTTGATACATTCTCTGAGCCTTCAAATGTCACCGAATTTTGGTGAAATTCTGGGGAACCAAGCTTTTGAGTTGTAGTGAGCATTGATACCCACCGACGGGTTAAGGTACTTTCAGTAATTTGTACTGGACATTCAAAGATTGAAACTTTGATCTTGAAACTTACTATACTATTAGAAGCCACTAGTAAATAATAATAAGTATCCTCAAAAGGTGTGACTTCTTCAAAAGTATAAGTTTCATTGGCAGTAAGTTTTATCGAGATCCTCGTGTGATCGAGAACAGGTAGGACACGTCCCTGAACTACTAAATCCTTGATACATAAATTGGAAGGTGTATTACCAGATCGTAATAAGAATTTACATCCCCAGATAGTAATGTTGAAGCTCCACGTGCCCGAGGGAATAAAAATTTTGTAATAAGTGGAGGGCTGGGTTGTTCTCATGATGGATTCCTGTGTAATGGGGATATTCTGGATGCCATTTACCTGCTGCCAG
Source organism: Fopius arisanus (assembly GCF_000806365.1). NCBI lineage: Eukaryota > Metazoa > Arthropoda > Insecta > Hymenoptera > Braconidae > Fopius > Fopius arisanus. The sequence goes on along the minus strand of NW_011887766.1, from coordinate 10,996 downwards.
AGAGCCACCGATCCAATACTGTAATGGCATTTGTATCCCAGCCCTTGCTGCTGTACTTTCTCATCCCAGTAAGTCATGTAAGCACCTACAAACCAATCCCCAGGCTCTGGACCATTTACTGGCAACACTACTGTTGTTTCAGCCTCGTGTGTTGTCCATGTTTTTATAACAATTGTGCCATTTCTCTCTGGATTCATGGCAGGGGGGAACGAGGCATTATCGGCAGAAATTATTGGATAACTTCCCCATTGCAAGTATATGTTCACCTCTCTGGGGATGCAGTGGCTACCATCCATGAAAGCTGCAAACTGCCAGGTAGCACGATGCACCTCTTTAGGAACTGTGTAATGAAATGTAGCAACATCATTGTAGGTCTTGAAGACGTGGAGGGAGGCCTCTTGACTAGTCTCTGGTACGAATTGATAGTATCCTGAAATTTTTCATTTTCCTCGTATTATTTTTTTCTTCTTAAAAACTCTCAACGTAGATTGTACAAACCTTGGAGAACTAATAAATGCAGAATAATTTTCAGCCAAACATAAAGACCATTGATACTCGTACTCTTCAACATGACGGAAGTCATAATTTATATGTGAAAAAATACCCTCCATTCGTTAAAAGTCATGAATGGACAAATACGGTTTTTAATTCTAAATAGTAATGTATTCTTTGAGTAATATGTCACAAGAGTAAATGGACGTACTCATAATGTTAAAGGCGTGGTGTCATCACAATATATCCTGTGAGAAACGCTAAGGAAATACTGGCTTTGAGTAAACAACGAACTTGGTTAAAATAAAGTATAATATAAAGACTTAGTTTGTTTACTGGTGTCAATAATTTTCTGAGGCTGCGAATGTGGATACGACAGGGCGCGGGGTCGGCTATGTTGATAAGGTAGGGTATGACGCTGAGTGTCGATAATAGTGAGGCAAGTCGTAAAGTGAGTTCTAAGGCCATTGACGAGGGCTTTTGAAAAATGCCAAGCAATCCTCCGTAGATTTGAAAATGTATTTTCCCCGACTAATTCCGATGAAAAAAATAAACTGACGGTGATCGATCAAGAAATTAATTCTGAATCAATGACACTGGTTTCATTTCTTAATCCCAATTAGTGATGGACCATTACATTTATAAATTGCGGTACAATTGCGGGTGAATTTTCCTTGTTTGAAAATTCCGGGCTTTTTCCCGAATCGAGGTGAAAGAATAAAGCCAACGTCGATCGATCAAGAATTTAATTCTGAATCCGTTACCCTATGCGTTAGAAATCCATTCCTCCTAATCTCCTAATAAAAATTGTTATGTTTACTAAATTACTGCAAAAATCGAGTTATGGTTATTACACGTCCGACGTGCTCTGGAATTTATAGAGCTCATCTCCTCTAAGTTTGAAGGAAACTCGGTGTCAAGTATTCTAAAGTTTCTGTAACTGCACCTGAATATCTACCGAAATAAAAGAAACGACATTAAACTTTCGAAATTCTACAATTCCAGAGTACGTGCAGACTGTCAGTGTTTTGCTGATTTGTTTCGCACAGCTTTCGCCAAAGTGATTAACAGCCCAAAATGCATTACCCATTTATAGTAAGCTATACGTTACTATGACTAAGTACCCCACAGCACGAAATCCTTGAGATTGCAGTCAGTTGATTTCCATTTGCCTAAAGTTACAATTTGCTTCCCACTCGGCGCTACCCATTTCGGAAAGTACTGGCATCTATACGGAATAATCACCTGATTGAACAGCAATTTTACAGGTTGAAATAAAATCTGAACAAATGAATTTGCATGAGTTCGAATGGGAATGAATCGAATGAAATGATATTAAACTGTGACATCGAAATTAACTGAATGTTCATTAACAATGTCCTCCTTTAAATAGAGAACGTCAATTTTTATATTTATATTTTCACACATAACGTATTTTTTTATAAATAACAAAAACATACATGCACATGTAAGGTTTACTTGCACCATCTTACATTTTATTTATCTCCCTCTAAATATACTTGTTCCGCCTCGAAGATTCTGAGAAAATGAAAATTCCCATGTATTATATACACACCAGATAATGAATATCAAATTTGTCATCTTCACTTTAATTACAAGATGGTACACAGGATTTAGTCGTAAGCGGAACTGATAAAATACAAATAATTAATTGAATACAGACTTTATTTCGTATAAATATATAGAAATCATTGAACAATTGTACCGAACTAAAAAAGCATAGAGTAGAGTTTCTTTCTTCTTCTCGCGGAAGAAATTAAATCATGTAAAACTAATCGTTAAATAACGTTTATCAATCTTTAATTTGCGATACTTTGAAGTATAAAATAATGCATAAACGATATCTTATAATCTTTCAAATACGCTTCCACATATTCGAATTTGAATTACTCAAAAAGGTGAGTCACTTCCAAAAATGATAAAAACCAGATTTTATACTTTATTCTGAAAGTTATACGATGTAAATTGTGATTGGTCACCTGTGATGATCATTCTACTTAACTTTAGAACCTTGTGATAAGTACATCGGCGCCCTTTATCTAATGATATGAAAAATTAAATTTCAATTGACAAGAAAACTACGCAAGAGCTCTCAGCATTTTTTACCTCAATTATGATACGGCTTGTGTGTCAATATGACATTCTGCAGTCGTTAATATAACAAACTATGCTTGAAAATACGTCACCCACGAGACGTTAAAGCAAATCTCCAGACTCATTTGCCATAAGCCACACGCAATTTCAAACTCAGAGACATTGCAATTTTCAAATGGCTCTGACACGCTATAATGTTTGCTCTATCGTCAATCGTGCAATCGATTACGATGCTCAGCACCCATTGGCACTCGGCTTCTTGCCGAATCCAATAAATCCGATCTCGATACCTCGACCTCTTGGTAGACCCCGGCACGAATCAATTTTAAGTTAATCGAACTGACGATTTTGGTTAGTGTCGGTGAAGGTGGATTATACCGATGACAAGATAGAAAACAAAAAGATAAAATGAAATAAATCTTTTTCCATCTTCTCCCTGATAAACTGAAAAATTATCAGCACCATCAATTTCATCGTGATTCAAAAAAACTTTTAATACAGAATGGATGAAATTGAATTATTTATGTTTAAATATTTTTTTGGAACATTGTCCCACCAAAAAAGTATTTTTCTACCATTATTTTGGAATTTCTATTCATTTTAAATTAATTCAATTATGACTTGGAAAATTAATTATAATACTCTGTTAATCAAGTGAGAAAAGAGTTTAAGACTGGCCCGTTTTAAATATAATTAAGATCAGAATTCGCTATATTCATACTCTAATAAACATTTACAGAAATCCATTCTATAATAAATGTATTCATCTCCATTTTATTTATTTATTTCAATGTCCTGCATGGCTATTCTGATGGAACACAGTTTTTTCGATAAAATTGCAATCAATAGTAACAAAAAATTTTAACAAAAAAGGATATTATAGACTATTCAAGATCCATTTATTCGAAAGCGAATCCATGAAGAGAAATAGTCACTAAAAATAGCCTATTTTTTCTGTAATTCCAGAGCGAAATACGGATGCCGAAGTTTTTTGCGGAATTTGCAAATTTGATTCAGATCATTCCGTAATTTTTATTGAATATTTTTCCCCGTGTTATTAATCAACGACAATCACTATATGAATCTCTTCAACACTATTATTACTCATTTGTTTTTTTAATAATTGGAAGGACATAATGGTTCTGATATCTATCTCTATAACTCAATGCTAATTGGATCCAATTAATTAATAATCATTAATCACTAGTTAAATGGAAGAGTAATAATGTTCCGTTTAATTGACTTCACTGTGTTGTGACGACTCATCTTGTACCAAAGTGTCCAGGGAAGACGTACTCTCTCCACTCGAGATTAGATCCGGCATAAAAATATGCAGTTGTGGTCTGACAATGGGTGACCATACCGATTGGTTATTTAGAGACAAATTACGATACTTGAAATCACTCTTCTTCCCTTGGGAAACGTCAAAAGGCTGTTTATCCATAGAATTTTCATTCCCGCTATTAAAATCTGGGATTGAATACTCCGGCTTCTTCATCGATAATTTGTAATGTTGAATTGTAACTAGGTCTCGAGAAACACCTGAATTTTGTCTTCGAAACGAGCAAACCTTCGCTCTAACTAGAGACTTTCTATTTTTTATATAATTTATAGTATGCATTTCCTTTTTTTCACCAGTTTTTACGCATCCAGACATATTCAACCAATGGAGCACTCGATCTGACAATGTATTGGAGCTGATCCTCTTAATGCCATGATCATTATCACAATCCTCTACAATCGTGACACAATTAGCAGACAAGTCTTCAATGTGATTGTAATTAGAGTCAGTATTATTATTTATTGATGTCTCTGTAGCGTTGCTTCCAGAGTCGTTTTCGTTATCATTGCTTGCAGTGTTACTATTTCGGATTTTTAAAATTCCATTCAGCTCTAGGTCTAATGGCTTCACTACTTCAATGGGATTTATTGGCGCCGATTGTCGTCGAGCTACAACTTTTCTCTGCTCTTCTACGTCTTTTTTGTTTACAACCACATGGAAGTTTACGAAACAACTGTCTAGACTCTCTGAATTTCGTACGGACTCACTGCACATATACTTGACCGATGGAGATTTTGATTTGGTGGGTAAGGTTGACGTAAAGGGTCGTTGACGGGTTTGTAATGAGAGAACTGGATCATCAGGTGTTAATATTGCATGACGCACTCCATCCACCCAAACTGTTCTCACTGATATTGGACGCTCAGAAGATGACCAGATGGGTGACATCACCAAATTCAATCAATCATTTCCACAAAATTCATTGAATTTCACAACATAACTGTTCATTATTTTATGATTGATATTCACATTTTTTCGTCGACGTTAATCGTTCATTTTCATTAAGATGTTATTAGTATATTAAAGAGATTATTTGTTAGTCTGAACACTTTCTAAATTATGGAAGACATTGATAATGGTGACAAAAAAACGAAAAATTGAAAATGTGAAAACATTTTTTTCTAATACATTTGTCTGCGGTTGAACGAACGATGAGAAATAAAAAAATGTGTATTGACTGCCGTCGCGGCAAGAGAAAACGGGGTATCTACTCGTTTTGTGACACGCGATCTACGACTGTACGATGTCTGTGACCATCGCACAGACTGCGGCATCAGTTTCTATACTTCTACCCCCCAGGAGTAGATGAACAAGGGAAGGCGTACACCTACGGGGATATCGTGCGAACTCCTCCAGCTATATAATGATGTAAAGAAATATAAATTTAGTTTTAAGCATAGAAGTAAAATGCATGCTTCCAAGCAATGAATTTTACGAGTTCGTTTTCTCTTTGTTAAATAATTTTTCACGTCCAGTGACACAAAATGCCCTCCACCTTGCTGTGAAAAATATATCAGCCCACGTACTTTCAATAGTACAGGTAATTTTACACCTGTTGGAAAATAATATATTTTATAAGGGTCGAATATGAAATGTACGAGACGATTAATTATTTATGAGCTTTTGGCAGATGCCAAAATATTTTAAAAAATGTTAAAAAAAATATAAAGTATAAAATATAAAGATATACGGTGGATTTGTATCGATATATAACAAATATATTGTTACACATGTGTATATAAAAATAATTGATAAAATTTTATAAAAAAATCTGCAGATTTTGTCGCAGTTTAATTAGGGGTGCTTCAGTTTTATCGAGAACTCAAAGTTCAACCGATGCGAATTCTTGGATGGAACTAATTTATGGTTTGAAGTTTTAATGGGATATGTGATAATCATGCGACAATAATTAGAGGTACGGTATTTGAATAACTATACATCGTACTAATTTCTTTCAACTTCTAAATAGAAGGACCTTAATTGGAGGTTTTTGCGATTCTGTTTCTCTTTCTTAAGAAAACTTGAATTTTTTCTGCATAACTACCAATATTGTGTGATAAAAAAATACAAATTGCAATGTGCATTGTTTAGACATTTTTGATTAATTTTTTATCATAATTTATTTCACTCACTCTCAGTGAAACACCATCAATAAAATCGTGTAAAGTATACAGAAATATAGTATTCACATAATATTATCTGCATTCAATCAATTTGTCACTTAAACTTCAGTTATATCAAATTGAATATTCTATTTATAATATAAACGTGTCTGTGCCCATTGCCTCGATACTTGCGATAAACTAATACATATGTATACATACATTTTATTCCGATACAATTAAATATATTCTGTACGAAATGGAAAAACTAATTAAACTTGAAAGAAAAAAATTAAGGGATTGGAGTATTTCCAATGAAACCAACCCTTTTCGAATGCTAAAGTGATAAAAAAGAATGGACATTCACATCTACTCCTATATTGTACATAATGACCAGTAGGTTATGTCATTGACCATAAGAAATATCACAAGTTATTGTCGCAGAAATACCTTGACAATGCAAAACGAAAGGAAAACGATAAAACTCAACTGGCAGATGGTAATGTCCAGATTAAGGCCCCCTCGTTTTTCTTTCTCTCTTGATTCTTCCTCTTATATGATCTAAACCGGGATCGATTAGGACTCCAATCGTCACCATTTCTGAATCTCCAATTTGGAGTTCTAGAAGTGGGCGAATCATGCTCTGAAAGGGCATCCTCACTACTCACTCTTCTTGGCACATTAACTACCTGCTCATAAGCGGAATACGTTGTGTATTCGTACTCGGGATCGTAATAATCCTGAAGAGTGGGTTCTTTCCTAAACCTTTGCATTGCACACCAACTGTGGCTGAGAAGAGAGGGGAACCTCAATAACCAATATTCTGTAAATTTTTCTGGGATGTCGCCTAGGCTTGCTTGAGCCTCTGCAGTTAATTCTCTGTAGTGATGTTTTTTATTTCTCAGTGCTCGCAGAAGATCTCTCACACTCTGACCTTTGTAACTTCTGTACTTTCTCAAGTCATTAGCGACTTCAAGGTCTATACGCTGTCTCCAGTCAGAATAAACGACTTGACTCCCTCCAGCTTCCAGAGACAGGAGGGCTGGACTGTTTGGCTCGTCCTTTTCCACTCTGTCACTTATGTCCTGGAAAAAATTAAGAATTCTCGCCGAGTTCCAGAAAAAAGGAAAACGCTCAACCGCAACAGCTGGAGGTCGACTGGTGGGATCACTGTCAATCATTGCTCTGATTAGAACTAGAGCTAGTTCTTTGTTATGATCGTGAACATCGTGGAGAAAGGATAAGTCACTTTCTCCACACAGAATGTTTGCTTGCCTGCGGAGTGTATCACCGAATGGGTGTTTTCCATTTGATAAAACATAGTAGAAGACACAGCCGAGGGAAAAAATATCGACGGCGCACGTTGTTCGTTCACCGTTCAGCATCTCGGGGGCTATCCAACCATCGGTACCAGTCACTCCTGATCGACGGGAAAATGACATACGTCCTAATTGTAATTTCTTGCAGAGACCGAAGTCAGATATCATGGCGCGTATCTCGCCCCGTGCTCCTGGAGATGACAGCAATACGTTCTGCGGTTTTATGTCTCTGTGAACTATCCAAGTACAAATTCATCGTACAAATTCAGTATTTCATCAAATTCGCGGTGCATTTAAAAAGGATTTACGAAGTTGTGCGAATCTTTCTCGCATCAGTCATAAAATATGTAACATTATATATCCATATGCCCAGAAAATTAAGTGTTTCACTATGACCAACTCAAATATATTGTGGGCGAACATTTTGAAATTTAGCATTAATGAAATCTGAAGAAATAATAAGATAAAGCATTGAACGACTCTTGATTCATGATGGGGTATCCAACGGTTTCTGATATAACGGTTTGATGAGTATGGGGGATGGAAAGATTTAGTTATTTAGTTCTATAATATTCACTTCAATAAGATGACTCACCAATATCAAGAGAATGTAGATGAGCGAGTCCAGAAGTTGATTGAAGTAAAATATTCTTGACAGAAATGGATTGCCTATCATAATTCCCGACAACATAATCCTGCAGTGTTGCTTCAGCCAGTTCCAGTGCTATATATCTGAACATCCTATCCTGCTCGGTGCAAAAATATCTAACGACGTTAGCGTGAGCATCGGATTCTCTCAAGAGTGCCACTTCCCTGTCAGCAAATGTGAAGCAATCGGGCAGTAGTCGTTTCACGGCAACAGACCGTCCATCGAATTCTCCTTTGTAGACAAAAGTTCCTTCACACCCCTTTCCCAAAACTTTATCGATATGAAATACAATCTTCCCCACTTTTACTGCGCCTTCTCCAATTTCTTCAGGTACCGTCGTTATCCCACTTCTCCCTCCAGTGCTGTTAGTTCTGCTGTTTTCTCTGGAGCCCTGAGATAACTGCTGGAACTCCTTAAACTGAGCATTCAAGTACCAAAACATCGTAATTACACATCCAACAAGAATAATGAGCGCTAGCTTCAACCCTTTATTTTCCTGCTGATTCAGCCACTTCTTCGTACCATTGTATGCTACAATAAATATTTTCCTCCATTCTCTATAATCCGTACTATTGCCAAGTTCATCAAGACCCTGCACGATAATTGTAATTTTCGTCGAAATGTTGCCTTTTTCTTCCGTCCGAATTATCGGATCAGATGGTCCAGTAATCTGTAAGGGCTGAATCTGTGGTTTATATTCTGCGGGTGCTTTATAATGTCCAAGAACAATTATATCATTCTCTTGAGAAAATTCATCCAGGAACTTATTCCCGGATTGCTCATTACCACCTGTAAAGCTCTCTTCGGGAGAAATGCTATTATCATTTTGTCCAATTTGAGGAAGGATATTTGGGCCCTCGAGGAGGAGGTGCCGACTGTTGCTGGAGATTGTGGCTGTAGAAGAATCAACTAGGGACGGTAGAGCGTAAAGTCCGTGGAGGTGTTCTCCAATATACAACGTTGGAAATAATTGTATATCACTGGGTTTGGAGCTGAACCTCTGAAGGAGATTATCGAGGGTCCCTTGAGCCACACTGGTGAAGGGAATGGTTACTAAACCATCTTTACTCATAGTATATATACCAATTACTGGACTGTTGAGATCTAACTCCCAAAGGACCATTCCTTGCCTTCGATCCAACGTAACAACTCTACCAGTAGAGCTCGTTGTAAAGTGTACAAGATCATAATCGTCCGATGCATCGTCGATTTTTGATGCTGAATAGTCGTAAAACGTTATGTTCCACCTTCGGTCTTTTTGCTTGCTGTCAATCATTATTATATTGTACTCTGTACGTCCAACGAAAATTGCATCCTGAATGTCCAACGGACAGGTACTATCAGCTTCTTCAAACCCTAGAAATTGCTTTCGTTTTCCACTTACTGGATCTATGCTGAACCAAGTATCGATTTTACGACCGGTGTAGAGAATTCCATCGCTACTTCGACAGGGACTATTGGCAACTAATTGGGGAATTGTGAATGGGAGCTTTTTCAAGACATCGAATTCAACTCCATAAAGGTACAGCGAACCGTCCTTAGGATCGGGGAGAAACATTGGAGATAATCTCTCGGATACATCATAGGGGACCTTGACCACGGGCTCATTGTCGTGGCTCCAACGAATTTCTCCTGTTCTTTGGCCGACACCCATGAAGGAGCCACTAAGAGTGGCAATTAAGAGCAGCGGGTCATCTCCTTCGGGAATGAGTCCTGTACTTCGGTCCTAAAAAGAAAAAATTATATTCATTACCCAGCAATTGATTGAACGAATATGACAGATTAGTCGGAAATTATTTTCGAGACTGGAAAGTCATAAAGTTAAAGTGGAAGAATTATTTTTTATTCCTCCTTAAATTTTCCACAAGAGCTTACCCCATTCTCTTGCAGAGTTAAAACCGAAGATCCGAGGATGATAAATAAAAACAATATATTATGCATGGTCCTCATTATTTTTGATATCGACATTCTCTCCATTTGTCCAGCGACTATAATTATGTTAGATTTCAGCCAGGTATTCTAAAATTACGCCAACTGTCATTCTGGATCATTCTATTCAGCTGGTGACCGTAAACATCTGACTTTGACCAACTGAATCTTCTGTCGTCCATGTGGATCTCAAGTAATCCAAAAATCTGAAGTATTGCGTCATTCGCTTATCCCATTGTTTTCCATTCGTGAGCAAATCTCTAATCACTCAAAGTGGCACTACAGGAAAGTCGCAGAATGGGTTGAATTTTTTGGACAATGTCGATGCTTTTTATCATCAGTCATATAAGCTCGATAAATCAAATTCCGTATGAGCATTAAATTCAAAAGACTGGCAATTGTGCAAAACATTGCACCATGGCGTATGCTAATGGCACAGTGTAGTAGTTTGAAACTGGATTTGTATAATCTGTAATAGTAACTTTTCACCAACACACAAGTTTTCACAACAATTTTAATCCACCAAACATAACAAAAATATATTTTTCAAAGACAATTCAAGGTTACCCGTCAAATAGTAGAAATATTAATTTTTTATGGGTGCACATTAATGTCTCCCAATCAGTTGCTTGACCAATAAGCAGTTGTAACGTTGCGGTTAAGTATAAAATAAGCGTAGTGTTCTTAGAATATTAGTTGACATGATGTATACATCGTCTTTACAATAAACACAGCTGATAAAATGGTTAGCCAAGGCCGAATTTACCATGAATATGTGAATCGATCGAATGGACTTATCAAAACCAGGGATTATAGGAGAAGCTGCCAGGGCCAAAGAGAAGCTTTGGAACGTTGACACTCAAGCTAAAACAAATAACTCAATTATTAGAATAATTTTCTAAAATGGAGCGGTAACTCCTCACAACACTCCAATTTTTATTAAGGCCCGGATCAAAGAGGATTGACCAAAGTAGAGACTCAGTTTTGGGGGTTTGAGTGACCCCAACGGCATCGTAGTATCCGACCCCATAAGAGGGAGGGCGCCACA
>NW_011887765.1:1309468-1350929 GCF_000806365.1 Fopius arisanus | reverse complement strand
CCAACAAAAAAAAGTTAGATTTTTCAAACTTCGATGCCAACTTCACATAGCTCGAATTTTCCGTTTTTCTCTCTCTGTACATTCGATTGAGTTCAATCGATCGGTACGAAATAGTGAAACAATCGGAAAGTTCAATCAGAGCGACGCACAAAGGAAGTTACTCCTTCAAGCCAAAACCAATAAGAGTGCAGATATAGCTTTTACATTCTGATATCTTTCGTGTATCATGAACACTTCAGATGGAACAACGAAAGCAGCTGCTTCATGCTCACATTGTGCTTGATAAAAATATTTGCGCGCAAAACCTGCGATCGAAAATATTTCAGGACTTCCATATTGAATTTCGAGTGATTCATCTCCTGAAATCTCAATAGAATTATAATAAAATAGTAATACAACAACAATACAATAATATCCCAGTACTCAAATTAAAGATTTCCTTCTCTGAAAAGGATTATTATCAGTTACATTTATGGTTGGATCTTCATAAATTTTTTTCTATTTAATCTCAATCGAATCAATATTCGAATTATCATCTCCCGGTTTTTGCATTGGAGTATTGAGCTCTCTTAGTATCGCCTCGATGGGTTTTCCCTTCGTCTCAGGAACGAGAAAATATGTAATTAAAAAAGTGCAAGTGCAGCAGAATGAGAAGATAGCAAAGCAGCCGTAGCTACCGATCAAACCACTAGCCAGCGGAAAGCTCTTGATGACCGTGAAGAAGATGGTCCAGGTGAGGGTCATGGCGATCGAATTGGTGAGGGCTGCGATTTCAGGGTTGAGGACTTCAGTCGCTACGACGAATGCCACAGGGCCTAGACCAATGGAATAGAGAGTTGTGAAGAAGCAGAGAACGATGACAGGAGTCCATCTGAAGAAGGACAGGTCGTAATTCGAGGTTTGGAGGAGAAAGAAAAGTGCCAAGAGGCCGTGACAAATGGCCATTCCACCACAGGAGATCAAGAGGAGCAATCGTCTGCCTACACGCTCAATTGTCACTGTTGACAGAAATGCTGCAACCAGCTGCATCACTCCGAGAACTATAGCTGATGCATTTGGACTCAGTGAAGATCCCGCCAACTGGAAGATCGTCGCACAGTACATGAACTGAAAGTGAATGTGAAGGATTAATGATTCGATGAATCACCGAATCATTATCATAAGATCAACCCACCACGACAGAATTTCCGCATGCCTGTTGTCCAGGCAAAAGAGCAAAAGCGATGAGTGTCCCCTTGATGGTGCCCCGATCGCGCACCAGATCCCTGAGTCCTATAGATCTGGCAGAAGTTGAATCATCTTCAATAATCTTCATCAGCTGAACGATCTCTCGATCCACCGCTGTCTTATCATTACCCCGCAGCCACATCAGAGATCTGCGGAAGGAAATCGAAAGGCAATCGAATTGTCAACTCGAAGAAAGTTCGATCATGATGGATTCACCTCTCAGCTTCCTTGGTGCGGCATTTCCTCAAGAGGTAGATCGGTGTCTCCGGCATAAACATGAATCCACTGATGAAAACAATCGGCAAGATCATACCGCATATCGCGAACATCTGATAAGACATCACTACACCGAGAACGAATGCCAAAAGGATGCCGATGCTCAATGCGAATAACAGGAAACTCCCGAGTTTTCCTCTAACATCGTCAGTGGCTATTTCGGCAACGTAGATGGGAACGAGGAAAATTGTCATGCCACCGCCGAAACCGGTAAAGATTCTCGCGATGAGGAGGCAGCTGAAGTCCTGAGCGAGGATTGTCAGGAGCCAGCTCAAGCCCAGGGGAATTGCTATCAAACATCCAAGGATCTTTCTGCCGAATTTCTCGGACAAGACGCTGCAGACCGGGGAGATTATCAAGGCTGCTATGCAGAATATCGATGTCAACCAGGATATCTGGTCCTTGGTCATTGGGTAAGTACCGACTGGAGGGGTTGGCCCTTCGAGCTGGGGAACCACTGGTGAAGTCCAACCGATTGACACACCCGTTGAAACAGCTGCGATGTTGACTGGAATTTTTCGCAACGGATTTATTCAGCCGGACATTCCAAACTCTTGGAGTCTTTCGGTCTCACATTGTTTTAGGCTGTCTCATCGTTTTATAATTAATATTCTGATTAATCAACTCACTGATTGCCGCTGCAGTGTACTGCCGCCACGTTCCTGAAGCCTTTCTTAAACTCTTAGACATTTCAAGGTAATTTCACTAATTACTTGCCTCTCCCCTTCAATACGTTATTCACAAAGGCGATAAGAAATTATTACTGCGTAACAGCCGCACCGTAGACCCACTGTCTGCGTCGATACGATGCACCTGGAAATTCACCTTCAGGAGTGGGAAACCCATTTATGTGATTAAATTGCTATTACGAAACCTGTCAAGCAGGAGGAAAATTAGTAGTGTCCATCCTCATCTTATGCAGTCGCATTTATGCAAGTCTGCGAGGGGAAATGTAAACAATTAATAAGTGGGGACGGACTGTTGACCATGCGACAATGATTTAATTGAAATGTCTGAATAAATGGTGAGGAAATTTTCCAGATTGCGAGTGTACAACAACCAAGATCATCAATCAAATCAAATGACAGGATGTCGTTTGCAACAACAAATGACCAGAAACTGAGGTTTTCCTATTTTATTTCAAATAAATTTACAGTCCAACAATCCCCCGCATCATGAACCAATGACTCGCTGTTGACTTGATGATGATGAATTTAATGATAATATCACAATTCACTTAAGACTAAGATGAATTACTAAAATAAATAGCTGATATGATTTCGCTAAACTTTGGTTGAAAATTCGTAATCAATCTTTTCGGATTGCTTGAGGGGAGTGTTGAGCTCCTTGAGGATGGAGTCGATGGGTCTTCCTTTGGTCTCGGGGATGACGAAGTACGTGAACAAGAAGGTGCAGGTGCAGCAGATGGCGAGGATGAAGGCACATCCGTGGCTCTCAATGGCGTCACGAGCGAATGGAAATCCCTTGACGACGATGAAGCATATGATCCAGACGAGGGACATTGCCACGGAGTTGACGAGACTCGAGACATCGGAGCTGACGACTTCGTTGGCGACGACGAATGACACAGGGCCAAGCCCAAGGCAATATATTATCGTGTAACAAGACAGAATGACGATTGGTAGCCAGGTGATAAGTGACAGGTCATAATTGAGAAATTGTAGTAAAAAAAATGATCCAAGGAGGGTATGACAGACTGCCATTCCGGCGCACGAGAACAACAAGAGGAATCGTCTTCCAGCTCTCTCGATGGTGACCGTTGACAGAATTGATCCGAATACTTGCATTATGGCAAGGACTATTGCTGCGGAATTCGGTGCCATCGAGGAACCCGCCAGCTGGAAGATTGTCGCGGTGTACGTGAACTGGAAATAAAAATTAAAATGTCAGATCGATAATCGAATAATCTGAGGAAATAAAGCGCTGGATCGAGCTGTCATCGATTTCATTGACACCAGGATTACTTACTATGACAGTAATTCCAGATGTTTGTTGGCCTGGTAGGAGCGCAAGTGCTATGATGAAACCCCAAATAGTCCCACGGTCTCTGAACAGATCCCTGAAACCCACTGCCTTCCTGGAGACGATTTTTTCTGCCTCCAGGATTTTCTCCAGCCGACGCAACTCGTTGTCAACTGTCATCTGGTCATTATTTCTCAGCCACATCAAAGATCTATAGATGTTAATGGTTTTCCATTTAATTTTTAATAACGATAGAGATTATTCAGGTTGATATCTGGGATTTACCTGGTGGCCTCTTCCTTCCTCCCTTTTCGCAGAAGATAGATGGGTGTTTCGGGCATGAAGAAGAACCCAGCGAGATACACCACCGGCACAATCATCCCGCAGATGGCGAACATCTGATAAGACATCGCAGCTCCTAGAATGAATCCCAGGAGGAGTCCAAAATTCGCTGCAACCCCTAGAAAACTTCCGAGTTTCCCTCGGACGTCGTCGCTGGATATTTCCGTGACATAGATCGGCACGAGGAAGACGATCATTCCGTTGCCCATCCCTTCTAATATCCTCGCGATAAGGAGAAATGTGAAGTTGGTGGCGAGGAGCGTCAGGAGCCAGCAGAGTCCCATCGGTATTGCCATCAGGCAGCCCAGGGTTTTTCTACCAAATCTCTCCGATAAAAAATTGCACAGTGGGAGGACAAACAGGGGAGCTATGCACGTCACTGACGTTAACCAGGATATCTGGTCTAGTGTCATCGGCTCGTCACCCACTGGAGTGTTTGGAGCCTGAAGACGAGGAATCATTGGGGATGTCCAGCCCGCCGATATTCCCGTGGCTATCGTCGCGGTATTTACTGCAATCAGAATTTTTGTCAAATTACTCATTAATCAATTAATGGGGTAATGATCAATATTGAATTGTTTAATTTATTTTTGGAGGGAATTCAAACATTTAATTCAAACATTAAATTCCTAAACTCACTGGTCAGCGCTGCGACGTACTGTCGCCATGTACCAGAAATCTCGTCCGGAATTTTAGACATCTTGAGATCTTCCACTTATTGAGTTTTGTTTTGTCCTCTTGAATTTGCACTGGGGATAAGCACTATGGGGACGATTTATATGAACATTTCCCTCTCCTCGCGCGCTATCTTCCGAATCTCTTTTGAAAATATTTACCTCATTAGATTGTAATTTTCACTGCGCAACCCGTCAAACTGCATGAAGTGAGACTTCCTCGTCTCGTGCACTCTTTGCTGTTCAAGTTCATTGCTATATATGTGCAATTCAACTGTGGGTATGTCTAATTTACCCCCACCAGTTCAACAAGAATACAATTACAATTTTTCCGGTTACGGTAGTGGCAGTAATTATCATTTTTTCCGCATTCTTCCAGGTGGAGAGCATTAGCTCGAGTTTGTGTTATTGATTGTTGATTAATTATTGAAACTTTAGGCGGGGTCTGACAACTGGCTGTTTCATGAATATGGAGTGTCACGTGGGAATTTTATTTTCCTCGCGAATTCTCATCTCAATTGCTATCGCTCAATTATTAATATTCTAAGTTCTCTGGTAAATTTATGGAGCTTTAAAAATTCCTGGGGATTTACCAGAGAATGCCAATTGATACCAAAAAAATTCAGGAGTTACTGAATAAAAATTCCACTGCAGGAAAGATTTATTATCGAATCCACCAGTAATAAATTCTAGGAATGAATAAATTTATTGCTATTTCGAGAAAGAGCAGAAATGTTTATCAATGAAATCCTTTGAATTCAATAAATAATTAGTAATAATTAGTAATATTCACGTTACATTTCTGTGAATTTTTAAATAAAACATTCACACGATTAAAATAAAAATTTGGGGAGTAAAAAAAAATCGTTAAAATACTCCTCAAGGTGCAGTACGTTCTTTATTCATATCGCTCTTTGTCGACTGGACTCCCCCATTCAGCTCTTCAATTATAGATTCGATGGTCTTCCCTTTGGTCTCAGGAACGAAAAAATATGTGAACAGAAAAGTGCACGAGCAGAAGACCGCGAGCACAAAAAAGCATCCATAATTTCCAATGACCTCGCTGGTGACAGGAAAACCCTTGACAGTGACAAAGGACATGATCCACATGAGGGCAACAGCCAGAGAGTTGGCGAGACCTGCGATGTCAGGGGTGAGGACCTCCATCGAGACGACAAATGCCACTGGACCGATCCCGATGCAGTAAAAAATAGTGTAAGATGATAAAATAACAACGGGAAGCCAGTTGAAGGAGCTGATGTCGTGGCCCTGAGACTGGAGCAGAAGGAATACACCGAGGAAACCGTGGGAAATAGCCATTCCTCCGGTGGAAATCAGAAGAAGAGGTCTTCTTCCAGCTCTTTCTATCGCCATCGTCGCCAGGAGTGATCCCACCACCTGCATCCCTGCCAAAATTATTGCTGCAGAGTCCGGGTCCAGGGATGATCCCGCCAATCGGAAGATAGTCGCGGTGTACATGAACTGGAACATTAAAAATTAATTGGAAGTTGATGAAATTTCCCCTCTGGAGATGATTAACGCGGGGATTTTTCGTCTGAGGTATTTGACGTACGACAACGGCAATTCCTGAAGTCTGCTGTCCAGGAAGAAGAGCCAATGCTATCAAGAAACCCCTGGTGGTCCCACGATTCCCCCAAAGATCACGGAAGCTCACGGATTTTCCGGACCTCTCGTCTTTTTTCAGGGTTTCCTGAAGCTTCAGGAGCTCGCGATCGACTATCATTTTTTCGTTGTCCCAGAGCCACATGAGGGACCTGAAAAAGATGACTGAATCAGGATAAAAATTCAGGTCCCATTCCATGAAAAAATATCGATTCATATCAAACTCTCAATTTCCCGAGTGCGCGACAATCTGTTATATAATTTTCTCAATAAATTTATCTCCACCTACAAAAATCAGGGATTTCATGGAAAAAAACGTGACCTTGTCGCGGCATCGTGACGATTTTTCCGCAGGAGATAAATCGGTGTCTCAGGCATGAAGGCGAAGGCGCAGACGAATAAAATCGGTAGTGTGAGTCCACAAATGGCGAACATCTGATAGGACATGGCAACACCGAAGACGAACCCCAGGAGGATTCCAATGTTGAGGGCGAACATCAGAAAACTACCGAGAACACCTCGGACCTCGTCACTGGCGATTTCAGAGACGTACATTGGCACAATAAATACTGTCATGCCAACAGCCAAGCCAGCGAGGACTCTGGCGATCACCAAGCAAACCAGGTCCCTCGCTAGGATTGTCAGGAGCCAGGATAATCCTGCTGGCACTGCTATCAGGCTGGCAAATATTTTTCTACCAAATTTATCAGACAGAGGATTGCACAGGGGCAGAGGGAATATCGGGGAGACGCAGAAAATCGCTGTCACCCAGGAAATCTCGTCCTGAGTCAAGGACTCGTTCAGAACTGGGGTTTTCTCGTCTTGCAGATGTGCTATCGTCGGTGAAGTCCAACCGATCGACAAACCTGTTGCCACCGCTGACAGGTTTACTGGAATTTTTTTTGCGAAAAACAATCGGGTGATTATTGAGTGGTTGTACGTGAAAACAAATCGATAAACAAGTCAGCATCGATTTATCTCTTGGACTATTGATCTCAGGAAAAATGGTAGAGGATCTTTATTATTCGAAATTTAATTAGCTGCAAAAAATGACTCTTGATATTTTTTCGTTAAATCGATGGTTCTTGAGATAATTCGGCACAAAATGAAAGATTCTACTCATCGCACTTTATTACTTCGGTATATTGAATAAAAATTTTTTATTTATTTACTAGTTATTGCCGCAGTATATTGTCGCCATTTTCGCGGACCCAGAGCCGGGGGTTCGGACATTCTGAGTCCTTCCACTTCCCGATTAAACTGAAATACTGAATATGAAACCAAAGAAACATCCAAAATTACTCCCTCGACGTACCGTAATACCCCACCACTTCAATTACAGTAATTATTTCACATCCGCATGCGACGAACTCTTCCCTCAGAAAAAATTCTCCAAAATGATGACAACATCCTCTAAAATGAAACCTTCTCCCCACATTTAATGCGTCATTGGAAATTATCAAATGATCACCTGCAGTCCCTACAATCGACAAAAAAATAATTAACCATTAATTTTTCTCTACCCTCTGTACAAATCTAAAATATTTCCCAATTTTTTATTTGCATTCAGATGCATCCAATTTGCTGGAAATAAAAACGATATTATCCGCATTCTTTTCGTCTGCAACAATGAATGTTGAGAATCCGCTGATTCTTTGTGCGATCAATTAATTCCAGAAACCTGTTGCTCGGAATGAATAATTAATGAACATTTGCCATTCGGGAAGAATCGATCTCGTAATTCTGATGTCGTGGTTGCAACTGCGAGAGTTTCAGTCCTTGGGGGCAAGGTCGGGGGTCTTCACATGCCCTTTAACACGTTCACTCACTCTTAGAGTCCAGTACACCTGTAAATACCCCACTAATTACCACCTAATTTCCCTAGCTTCAAGGTCTTGCTAATATTTTTCATGACATGTTTGTTGTTCGTTCGTTATCTGCCTCCTAAAAAATTTTATTCCCTCTCATTTCGTTCACAATTATTTCAATAATTAAAAAATAAATTCTCATTCAACAAAAAAACGCAATTTTATTCAATTTTCAATATAATTGTAATTAACACAGATAGCGTAAAAAATGTAAATATCTGTGGATTCAAATTTAATGTCGGATTAGTAAGAGATAATTGCACGTGATTATTTTCTATTAATACGACGAATTATGGAAATTGTTTAGGAATGGGGGAGTACTAGCTGCGGTTGACAAGTTCGGGCTTCCAAGGCTCATGATTCTGGAAAACAAGTACCCCCCGGCGTGTACTCGTTGCCATACACATAACGACGTGAATAACGTATGTTACGTCAACGTAACATTGCTCCCCAGATTCTCTGGTAATTTTTTCCTCCATGGTGACATTTAATTCAATTTAATTTAAATCCACCGCGATACAATCAATTTTCAAACATTGTGGAAACCGACGCATGAAACTAGTATTGGGTAATATTGATTAGCACTGAGTAATAACAATAACCATCATATTGAATTACCCGGGCGCCGGTGGTAATTGCAACTGTCTCATTACGGCATTAAAATAAAATACGTACGAAGAGTGAAAACGTCTCATGGAAATTATGGAAAATTGAAAAGCAAGAAAAACTCGTAACGGAAAGAACCTATTGATTATTTTAAATCGATTACTAATTGCGAGAGAAAATTTTCGGGGAATTCCCGAGGTGCTCTCATCGATTATTTTTCAACGGCTCATAATTCGCGCAATTGCTTCGGGAAAAATCGTAAAAACGAGGGAAACTGCAGTGAAAGTTGAAAGTTCATGCAAAATACAGAGGGAAAGGTCACTATCAGGAAACGACGTGTATTAAATTGTAATCCAATTTATCACTCGTGTCACGAGTGGAATCAGTCATTCCTCCAAGTGCAATCCGTAAAAATTTGCATCAATAATATTACGATTGAATCGTCTTTACGATTTCATATCCAGGAGAAGTCGTCTGGAGAGCTGTCGTCTGGAATGACCCAGAGAATACTCTCTGCAACCACGTGCCACCTGATAAGAAATTTTACTCAGTTTTTACGTCTTTTTCAGGGCGGATTACTGGAAATCCCAGGGTAGAAAATTCTGCGACTTCTGCAAGTGCTGGATTGCCGACAACAAACCGAGTATTCAGTTTCACGAGGGTGGCAAGAAGCACAAGGAGAACGTCACCAAGAGGCTCAAGGAAATCCATAAGAACAGCGCAAAACAGGCGAAGCAGACCAGGAAATTTGAGAATGATCTCAAAAACATGGAGAACGTAAGATAACGTTTCACGCGCAATTCATAAAACATCGATACATTCTTCAATAAAAAATCATTACACTTCATGAATGATTAACTCGACATTTGCAGAACACTCATACCAAACGACCGAATTAAAAATAAAATTAATAAAAATAAGGTAACGTCATGTAATTTCCCAGTAAAAAAATGCGAGATCGTTCACGTAAATTTAGATCTGTCAAATATTTCCAGTTTTTTTTTCAGTTTTCCACGTGGATTTATTTTATTTGTTTGGTTTGGTGGATTGTTCATTTTTTTTTTCATTAATTCGCAATGGAGGGAAATATCTGAAGCCTTGAATTTTACCGGTAAATTATGATTCTTCAGGCGGCGATGGCAGCTTACCTCAAGGACGTCGAGGGTAACATGGCAGATCTGACAGCACAACAGATTATCCGAGATAAGAGGGATCGGACTGAAGCCCTCGCGGTAACTATCTCCAAACTCATCAATCATATCAGCTGAAAAGTTTCTACGAAAGCTGTATAATCACTTGTCAACTTGCAGGTGGAGGATAACCCGAATCAGATGCCGGCGGCCTCTCCAGACACAAATCCCCGTCACAAGAGGCCACAAGGGGTGAGAAAATATCCCTTTACCTCCCAAAAATTAACTCAATTACTCCGGGTAATGATGTTTGACTTAATCAAGTAATTCAATCGTGAACAGCTTCCAGCGGATATCGATTACTGCGACCCGACGACATTCCATCGGGCCAGGGCTCAGGCGCGCACATCGAATCCTTCTTCGAGTGGTAATTCAAGTGAGAACAAGACCCAGGGGAAGACGAAAACCAGCAGGGAGAAACGCAAAGGCAAGAGGGAGTCTGAGGGGGATAAATCCAACAGGCATCTTGTTCCGAAACTTTGGTACGAGGCGCACAGTCCCGAAGGATTCACCTACTACTGGCACACGGAGACCAATGGTATGTTTTTGAAATTATCTCAGAAGCTATCGATTTTGAGAGTAACCTTCAAAGGACTTCTTTCTAGCTCACCGAATTTCCAACAAAAAAGATCTCTTTATATTTTCTCCTCAAATCAATAGATTTTTGGATTTATCGTTTTTTAGAAATTTGGATTAATCGACTGTTCATTGATTTTACAATTATTTTTTATTGATCATGTCGTTATTTCTGGTTTATTGGTTATTAGAAACCACGTGGGAGCCGCCTGAGGAGGGTTTCATGACGATTGGAGAGCAGGAGGAAGAGGCGAGAGAGCAGGCACTCCAGGAGGAGCTGTTGGGGCAATTGAAGGAAGAGGAGACCAAAGCTAGGGCTGAGGTGATTGAGGAACAGAGGGCGAACGCCGAACGAGAGCGGTTGAAGGAGCTGAGGAAACAACCGAGGAAGAGCGAGGACGAGGGGACAGAAGGTCCCACTGAAGAGATCCCTTACAGGAGAGACTACAGTGTTCCTGATAAAGTCGATCCCTATGGACCCTGGCAGACTGTCGAAGTCCTGTAAATATTTCCCATCACACACAATAATTTATTTTCCAATTATAATTTTCTATTAGATCTCTTTCGATTTCTCAGCACTATTTATTAATTATTATTAACATTATCAACACATTTTTTCTATCAATTTTTTTGGGGGTCCAGTCCGAAGAAAAAAATTGACCTGCAGTTGCCGCAGAAGAGGGAGGTGTTCCAGGTGCCGAAGCCCCAGGAACCTGAGCCCTTCCTACCCCAGAGGACTTTCAAAGAAAAAATTGTGACTCAAGTGAGAACTGGAGACAGCGACGACGAGAGCTCCGGTGTCTCTTTCAAAAAAAGAAAATTTGGCAATCGAAGTGTGCGAAAACGATTGGATGACGACTGAATCTATTATAATATTAAATATAAATTTCAATTTTATTCACATGCCATGTAAAATTGTGGTAATAAAACTGCATTTACTCGGAGTTTTATCCGAACATTTTTATATTTAAGTCCTGAGTTAATTAAATTATTTTCCCATTCCTCTAATCCACTTACAAATATCTAAACCTCTGGGTGATCATCAGTCGATGGAAATACCAATTCGTCAAGAAATGGTCGACAGTGATAAAAAAATGACACCTCCTAAAAAATCATTCATCATCGATAATTTTTACAATAAATAGTTTTTCCATAAAAAATTCAACTTCCTTTTAAACTTGACGACAAGTGTCTGAGTGGAGCTTAAAATTTTTTAATCGAAACTAAAAATGATTTCGCCTATAAATCAATAATTATCAACAAATTGGACGGACGATTGCGTGGAAATCATCGTCAAGAGTAATCTCAAACGTTGGATTTTTTATCGATCTTGATCATCTCCGTGGCGGCCTCGAGTCGTCGACTCTGCTCGAATTTCCCGGTGGAGCCGTTCAATTCATCGATAATCGACTCGATGTTCCTGCCCTTGGTTTCAGGGACGAGGAAGTAAGTGAATACCAAAGTGGCCATGCAGCATGAGGCCAGTAATATGAAGCAGACGTGCAGGCCGAGCATCTCCTCGACAATAGGAAAATACTTGACGAGTAAAAATGCGCAGATCCACATGAAGACCATCGACACAGAGTTGGCGAAGCTAGAGATATCAGGGCTGAAGATTTCTGAGGCGACGACCAGTGGTGCTGGACTCATCCCGATGCAGTAGAGGATGGACCACCCGGACAGGGCCACCACTGGAATCCAACCGAATGACGAGATATTCAGGTCCAACTCGCGGAGTAACAAAAACGTGGAAATCATCGTATAACAAATTGACATCCCTGCGCAGGAGATGAAGATCAGGGATCTTCTGCCTGCTCTCTCCATCGTCATCGTCGACAGGCACGACCCCACGATCTGCCCTATACCGATTATAATTGTCGCTGCATTCGGCTTCAAGGAGCTCTCTGCTTGCTCCAGGATATACGCGGTGTACTGGGACTGAAATCAGGAAGAAAACTGAAACTCGGGGATTTCCTAGGGAGGAATTCGTGATCCTGAAATTCCTCTGATTTTTTTGGAGTAAATTTTATGAGAATTCGATTTAAAAATCATTTACCTCATAAATGAGAACAACTCAACGGAATGTATATTTACCACTACGAAAATACCGGACGTCTGCTGGCCACAGAGGAGTCCCAGAGAAATAATAAAACCTTTCGTCGTTCCTCGATCCCTGAAGAGATCCCGGAAGCCAACAGATTTTTTTGTACTGGAGCACTCTTTCACGAGGGACTGCAAGTGAAGGAGTTCACGCTCCACTGCTGTCTCGTCATTATTCTTCAGCCACATTAATGATCTGGATATTGATTACATTAATTAATTTTTCCAATACACCTCCAATATTTAAAACAAAAACAATTAAAATCCGAAATGGGAATGATTCATTATTATTTTTGTCAGGATTAATCCAATTACCTCTTGGCCTCGGTAATTTTCCCCTTCCTGACGAGATAAGTCGGTGTTTCCGGCATGAAAACGAAAAGCCCCAGGAATACGATCGGCATCATGAGTCCACAGATAGCAAACACCCGGTACGACAGGGTCGCCCCCAGGACATACCCAACAACAATTCCAATCTTAACAGCAAACAGGAGAATACATCCCATTTGTCCTCGGATGCTGTCCGCTGTTATTTCAGCGATGTACAGGGGAATCATGAGCATCAGCATCGCCATGGACATGCCAGCTGCATAACGAGCCAGCAAAAGGTAGGTGTAGCTAGTGGCGCAAACCTTGAGGAGCCAACATGCAATCGCAGGAATAGCCCCCAGACAGAGAGCTATCTTCCTGCCGAATTTCTCGGTGATGATGCTGCAGAAGGGGAGAATGGTCAGAGCACCCAGGGGAAGCACTCCGTTCAACCAGGAAATGTGCTCGGTCGTCAACGGGGTTGACCCCACCGGGGTGTCAACTGTCCGCAGCTGGGGCATCACCGGTGAGGCCCATCCTAACACTATCCCATTTGATAACGCGATGATATTCACTGGAATTCCAGAAAATTAAGAGAATAATAATGACAGAATAATATATAATATCAGTCATAATAAATTCATTATCTATATCAATTAAATAATATTATTATCAGGTGTCTTGATGTATTAATTCAGATTAAATGGATTAATGGAATTAACTGTTTTCTACAACTCACCAATTAAAGTCGTAATGAACTGTCGGAATTTTCCGGATTCACATTGTCCACTGTATTTTTCCATGCCGACCACCAGCTCATGAATCGTCAGGAAGACGAATGAAGGAGTGATACTGGATTTATCGAGTCAAGAACTATCGCAAGTCTGTTAAAGACTGCAAACATTAATTCAACAAATAGTATTTCTCACTCAAGTGCGCATAATCTTGGTGATATTCCCCCACATTATTAATTCACCACTGAAGAAACTCCTAGACATCCAGCACAATATCCATCCCACCAGGTCACGACGATGAGTGACTACTGGAGATTTTGCCGCTCACCATCTGAGAGTAATCTCTCCTTCTCTCGTACAAAACTCTAATTGAAGACGAAAATCCCTCATTAATGGAAAGATATGACCTCACGATATTTCAACGCAGTCATTAACTAATGGAAAAAAAATTACTTCTTCTGATATGAGAGATTACTCTGTGTTTATTCAATACTGAATATTTTACAACGGTGTTAACTGTGATTTTTTAGTGATACCGGTTTTTTCCCAGCTCCAAGTGTCATAGATTAAATCTTATCAAAATTTATATTAAAACTCGAGACGTCCAAAAATACTTGAACAATTGATTAATTTGCAATCTTTTAATTAATTGCTATCTCATTGCTCATCCCAGGCCCCTCGACAATGCTATAAAAATAAAATTAATTGGACGAGTGAAAAAACGATTAGATCAACAACATGAAATTAATTGTTATTGTCACTCAATAAGCGATTCTAATTCGTTAATTATGAATTGATAGGAGAAAGTGTCGAGTTTTTTGTTTGGTTTATCATCTAAAATAATTTATTCAATACTCAAATTACACTAATATCAGGAATATCGGGAGTCATTCAGTCAGTTCTATTTATACTTTTTGTTATCATTTCGACAGCAGCCTCGGGGAAAGGGTCTTTCTTTTTTCTCTTCTTGCCGTCGTTGAGTTCTTTGAGGATGGACTCGACACTCCGGCCCTTTGTTTCAGGTACAAGGAAGTACGTGAAGACGAGGATGTAGAGGCACATGAAGGCGAGCAAAAGGAAGCACCCGTGAAAGCCCAGAGTGCTGATGATCTGGGGGAAGAATTTCGTCCCGAGGAAGGAGCAGGCCCAGCCCATGGCGAAGACAACTGAACTGGCGAAACTCATTATGTCCGCGGCGAAGACCTCGGACATGACGACGAAGGGGACTGGACCCATCCCTAGGGAATACATGATGCCGTAAGTTGATAGTGCCATCACTGGGATCCACGATACCGAGGAGACGTCGTAGTCGTACGATTTGACCAGTGAGAAGATACCAAAAGCTCCGTGACACACGGCCATTGACACGCAGGATATGAAGAGGAGTTTTCGTCTTCCTAATCGATCCATCAGCACTGACGATAACCAGCAGCCCAGAAGCTGGACACCACCCACTACTATTGCTGCATGATTTGCCGACATCGAAATATTTGCTCCGGTGAAGACACTCGCGGTGTACGACAGCTGGAAATTATTTGAGGAGAATCATTTTAAAAATCAACTGATGATTTCATTTTTCATTCCAAATTTGTGATATATCAGAATTGAAGAGAGATAGCAATATTTTGGTAAAGATTTTTTTTTTAGAGAATTCAAAAATCTACCAGAAAAGTATTTATGAAAATATCGGTATCATTTTTTAATTCCGAGATATTCTTCATTTAGTAATTCACTCAATATTCGAGTTGTGAATTAAAATGGTTTTATCAATAAAATCTCGGAGATCATTGAATGAGAATTAATGCGAGCGAAATGAATTGCAGACGTCGGAAAAATTCTTGGCAAATCTCCATTTTTTGTTAATAAATTTTCTCGACTTCCTGGTAACGCAAAAACCGTCGGCAGACTGTGGACATTAGATATTTATTCACCATCGGCGATATTCCGGATAATTCCTGTCCTGTCACGAGTCCCACGCAGATGATGAATGCCCTGGTGGTCCCAGGGTCTCTGAACAGGTCCCTAAAGCCCACGGAGTCGCTGTCGTCCAGGGATTCCTTGTTCAGTGATTGGAGTCCTCTGAGTTCGTCCTCGACGATCGGTTTGTTCTCCTTCCGGTACCACATCAGCGACCTGAGACCAAAAAAAATTATTTTCACCGAAAATTTCCTGAATGACAATCTATTTTCTTTTCAACAAATAGAAAAATAAAATATTCTAACAAAATTCCAGAGGAAAGACCAAAAATTCATTGTAATTTTATTCGACTCGATATTTTTTACTAGTCGTTACCTTTTGGCCTCCGCAATTTTTCCCTTCCTGACGAGATAAATCGGGGTTTCCGGCATGAAGACGAAGCTCCCCAGGAAAATAGCGGGAATCACCAGACCACAAAAAGCGAACATGCGGTACGATAGAACAGCCCCCAGGACATACCCCACGACGATGCCAATTCTGAAGGAGAAGAGCAGAAGACTGCCAAAAAGTCCTCTGACACTTGCCTCCGAGATTTCGGTGACGTAAATGGGAACAACGAAGAAGCCGAGGGCACACGCAGAACCCGCGAGAAATCGCGCGAACAAGAGGTACGTGAAATTTGTGGCGAAAATCGTGAGGACCCAGCAGACAACGAGGGGTGCAGCGACAAAACACGTGGTGATCTTCCTCCCGAAGTGCTCAGCCATTCCACTGCAGAAGGGAAGGACTATCAAAGCACCCAAGGGCATCGCCGAAGTCAGCCATGACACTTGGTCATCAGTCATCGGACTGCTGCCCACTGGGGTATCATCACTCTGAAGATGAGGAATCATCGGGGAATTCCATCCCATACTCACACCACACCCCAGCACCGCCAGGTTCACTATTTTTTTTTTCAACGCACAACATTATATTCCAATTGTTTCCCACGATATCTTCATTAATTCCCCACAACATAATGATCCGTAAAAAAAATTAAAATGATAAATTAATGGAGAAAATCAATAATAGAAGGAAATTGAATTTTTTAATAGAAATATCATACAAGTTCGATGGAATTCCTCAGTGAAATGATAAGATTTCTTTTTTTATTCTCTAGAAATTATCAATTAATCCCCTCTGCCTACGCCATTTTACATAAATAATTTATCAATCTTTCGTTGATGATAACTCACTCAAAATTGTCGCGATGAATTGACGCCATTTGCCAGAATCCCCAGGTATCTCAGGTATCGCCGACATTTCTTCACTTACTGATAATTACTCACCGAATCACAGTCGATGGAATGTCATCTTCCTTTTACATATCGCTATAAAAATTTCTTGAAGTATCAATGATCCCCAATTAAATCAATCAGAGTTATGACTCCTGATAAGAATCCGACCCCCAGAATTGACAAACAAGTCGCTTGTTCCTGGTGAAAAGTGCGGAGGTAATTAGTTTCAATAGGCGATCTGATACCGATTGCTATCATATTCGATCTCGTATCATTCCACTTCCAGTATTAGATTCTTACAATTTTTATTTTTGCTCAACTATCTGCGACGCTGAATACATATTTGGAATGGAAATATTTGCACTTGCTATCGGTATCGAAAAAATTTAATTTAATACCCTATTTAAACGGGGTGAAGTCTAAATCTACAGGGACATGCTCTTCTGGGAGTAAATAGTAGACGACACGTTTCAATGACATCATGAAATTTTCTGTTTTATTAAGACTATTTACATGCCATCGCGTCACCATGAAGACAGATAAGACAGTAATGATTCGAAGGAACTAGTGGAAGATTACGATTTTGGGAAGATTACAGTATCACCGATTTCATCATTTCTTTCGGAATAATTATTCATCAATCGATCATGACGATTCACGGAAAAACTGAAAACGAATTAAAAAAAAATTATCGCCAACGTGCGTCGAGTGCCTCGAGGATGGTTTGTATTTTTTTTCCCCGGGTTTCGGGTACCAGGAAATGGGTGAAGACGAGGGTGCAGCTGCAGAAGCCAGCGAAGATGAAGAAGCCACTGTGAATGCCGAGGGTGTCGATGATCTGAGGGAAGAACTTCATCAGGGGAAACGCCACGAGCCACATGATCGTCTGACAGACGCAGTTGGCGAAGGAGGAGATGTCCGGGTTGAAGATCTCCGTGGCGATGATGTATGGGACCGGACCCACACCCAATCCGTACACAATCACGAATATGGAGACTGATGTTACTGGAATCCAGCTGGAAGAGGAGAGATCGTGGTGAAGGCTCTGGAGGAGGAAGAAAGTCCCTAGGATGCAGTGGCAGATGATCATTCCACCTGAGGATATCAGGATGAGGGTTCGACGTCCTGCCCGGTCCATCGTCAACGTCGACAGCCAAGATCCCAACACTTGGATCACTCCTATCAGAATCGCCGCGGCATTCGGGGACAAGGAACTCCCGGACAACTGGAAAATCGTTGCTGTGTACGTCAGCTGGAAAAAAATTCAGGAGGTTGTTGGATTCTTGTGGATTCCAGGGGAAGGCGAGAATTTTTATTCAGATAATCTTACGACTACGAAGAGTCCACAAGTCGCTGGCGCATTTAGCAGACCCAGAGCTATGATGAAGCCTCGAGCTGTCGCCCGGTCCCGGAACAGATCTCTTAATCCTGGAGATTTGGATTTTGATGAATTCTGCGTTTGTGCCTGCAGCATCTCTAGTTGAGATTCTACTGAGATCTTGTCATTATTCTTCAGCCACATCAGGGATCTATCGAGAATCATGTGAAGAAATGAAGAAATTTTCATCAAACGATTAATTTTTATTTTCCATTTTGAATTTCTTATTAAATTCCTAAATAAAATGGGATGCAATTGAATTTAATTTCTCCTCAATACCAATGACTGAATAAAAACGTCAATGATCCCATCGCTAGAATTACCTAGTGGCTTCCGTAATCCTCCCCTTCCTGACGAGATAAACCGGTGACTCAGGAAGAAATAAAAGGCCGAGGGCAGCCCCAATGGGCATCGTGAGGGCAGACAAGGCGAATAATTTATACGAGAGAACTGCACCGAGGATGTACCCCAGAACGAATCCAATGTTGAAGGCGAACCTGAGGATGCTACCGAGTTGTCCTCGGATGCTGTCCCCTGCGATTTCAGCGACGTAAATCGGCACGACGAGGAGGCACATGGAGCCCCCGACACCCACGAAAATTCGAGCCACCAGAAGAGTCACGTAATTCGTCGCGAAGGCGGTGAGGATCCACGAGATGAGGAAGGGCATCATCATCAGGTAGGCAGTGCGTTTTCGGCCCAATCCTTCCACAATGTAATTGCAAAAGGGCAACATAACAGCGGCTCCGAAGCAAACGACTCCAGCCAACCAGGAAATTTCGTCATTCGACATCGGGGATGAACTCACTGGAGTCTTCCCTGACTGGAGATCGCGAATTACCGGGGATACCCATCCCAAGGTCACCCCAAAGGTGACGGAAGCTAAATTAACTGGGGAATTCAATTGAACTATTAATGATTTTAATGATTAATCGAATTACGATCGATTGGAATAATGGATACTTATTAATGTTGCGATGAATTGACGGCACTTTCCTGGCTCCTGAATTTTCCCTTTCGATGGTGCCATGACTACTCTTCACTCAATTCTGAGCTCAAAATGCTGGGTATTTTTTAATGAGAAAATAAAAACGTGCAGATCTCCGGGGAATTAATGAATCCATATGCAATAAGTAGAGGAATATTATTTCGTTTTTGAATGAGATTAATTCAGGATAGTCTGTGCGCTGGCCAGTAGTAATTTAATTCGGTAATTGAAATTGGAGCCACATTGCGATTACCGATGGACACGTGTTGAAAACGGGAAAAACAACTCAATAATTCCCAAAGTATTAAACATAAAACACATCACATGCGAATTTCCCAGTAGAAGTTAATAATAATCTCATTTATTATATAAATTTTCTATTTTATTTCCAATTAAAATATGGGAAAATGGGAAAAAATAATCTCTTTAAATTCAAAATGATAATCGAAAAGTATTTTATTCAGTTTTATTTTTACAGCACTTTCTCGTATTCATTAACATTTTTCTGTTGCAGTCTCTTCACTCTCCTGCCCCTAGATCAAACAACAACGATTCAGTCCAGACTCAGAAAAACGAATCCATATTATTAATGCCAAGTGACCTTTAGACTCCTCATGTATTTATCCAATTCATCTTCGGACTCTTCATCCTGAGGGTTTTTAGGAGAACTTGTTGTAATTTCTGGTGACTCTGCATCGAAGTACCTTTCCTCCTCGTCCTGTTCCCTGAGATCTACGTTGTCGTACGATTCGTTATCGTCAATGGTGCTTTAAAAAAATTAATTCATCAATTAATTAATCATTTACTCGATGATTATTGGATTATTTATAAAAATTCCCCAGCCCTTCATACCTATAATCGAAATCAGTGTCCCTTCCCTCGAGGAAGCTCTCGTACATTTGACTGACGAACTCCTGCCTGAGAATCATCTGCTCCTGTGTATCGACCTGTTCAGGTACACGACTCTCCAATCGTCTCCTGTCCCTCCCCTCACCCTCGTAACTTCCCTCACCCCCTGGGGCAATTTCCCCCCAATTATTCCCCCGATTCTCCAGGTCCTCCTCATCAGAGTCGTTCTCCTCGATTACCTCCTCCTCAGCCTCTTCCTGGGCCCTCTTCAATTCCCTGAGGCCCTCCCTCTCGATGCTCTCCAACAAAAGATTGACAAATGTAATGTTCTTGGTGTCCAGGTTGTCCCTCACCCTCTTCTGCTCCTCAGTGAGAAATCTCCCAATCAGATGTTCATACAGCAATGGATTCCTCTTCATCATGGCAGTCTCACTGAAATACTCCCCCTTCTTCAGCATCTCCTTCAGAGCTTCGTACCTCCGGTTCTTCCTGTCGATTTTTCTCGTCTCGGTATTCAAATATCTCCTCAATTTACCCACGTGGTAGTTCGTCTCGTAGTCATTGGACTTCTCAGTGAAATAATCCAACAAATGTGGCCTCAAGTTTTTACCAAATCTCGAGAGGAACTGGTGGTGATTCCTGCGGAGGAGCTCCTCAGCTATTTTTCGTTTTTCATTCAATGACAGCTCAGCATCTCCTTGCAGCTGACTCTTGAAAATCGCTGGGGAATTCGCTACAGTATCCAATATCTCGTCCTCAATCGGATTTTTGGTTAGTTCGAGGGAATTATCATCATTTGAGATATTTTCCACTGATTTTCCCCCAGAGGAAGTCGTTATCGTCTCAGGACAGTCATTCGTCCTCATGTCGGTTAATCGGGGGTTCCCTTTGCGGTGAATTCTTTTAATTAATGACAACGCAATTGCAGTCACAGCAGATTCACTCTGACTCACTCAACAATGCACTCATAACCTTCATTTTGAAAGGATAATTGACAACCAAAGATTAGTAGACAGCAGTTACCATTCCCCTGGGTGTAGAATCATAATAATTATAGCACCGAGTGCGAGAACAAAGCAGAAATGTGATTCTGGTGATAATTAAAAATGATAATGATCGAATAAGTCGCTGATATTTGGCAAAAGGTAAAGGATTTCACCTCCACGTCCTCCACAAAGTTAAATGAATTTATTGGAATTTATTGGAATTTATTGATCGGTGGGAATTTCCAGGAAGGGTTTAACCATGAGCTCTGCAGATTTTCTGGGCCAGGATCACTGGACATGGAATTGGACCCAACTCTGTGGTGTCCGAGGTAGCATAAGCCCAGTGAATCCTGACACAAATGATCTTGGCTTATGCTTTCAACAACTGTACCTCCAGATTCCAACCCTCGCCCTTTTGGCGATCGCCTCAGCCTACCACTGTGGCAGAAGAATGAATCTAGCCCCCAATGAGCGTTTTTCCCACTGTGCCTTCACCCTGAGGCTCGTAATAACCGTCTGCCTGTCGATTCTACCAATAATCCGGGCGTACATCATCCTCGCGAATACGACTATACCCTCCGCCAGTAACGTGACAAGCTCAAGTCAAGAGCTCATCCCCACAGACATCCTGAATGAGGAGACATCAGCAAAGCCCATCGACTACCTCGTAGCAGGTACAGAGGGTCTAGCATGGGTGGTGCACGTCTGTTTCGTCCTGAGCCTTCCCCGAGGTACAAAAATGAGTCTACGAGGACCAGTGGTGATCAGAGCCCTGATTTTCATGCTGATGGGCATCGCAGTCCTCCTCCTGAGCACTCACATCAAGCACCCACCCTCGAACGACGTATTACCAGGTCTATCCCTGGGTTTCAGCATAACAGTTGTCATCCTGATGTCCCTCTACGCTCTGACCTTGCTCCCAAGCTCCTCTGGGCAGAGCCCCAGAGGTCGAGGCTCCAGATACACAGAAATCGGTGAGAATACAGCCCTTTTGAACTCCCCAGGGCACTCCTACATCCACTTCGTCGACGACCAGGAGCCCAACTACCTGGGAACAGCTATGGAAGGCAATCCTTTCCTTTCGAGGCTCTTGTTCCACTGGGTGACACCCATGATGGAGAAGGGTGTCAGGGGCACCCTGAGGCATGTCGACGAGCTCTACGATCTCCCAGAGGACGTCAGCACAGCCTCCATCCATCACCAGATCGATAAATTTATCAGGAGCCCTAGATCGAGACTCTACGTCGATCCTGATTCAATCACCGGTGGTGAGAGCCACTCATCACCACCTAGCAACAATATATCCCTCTTCAAACTCCTCCACAAGTGCTTCGGATGGGAATTCTATGCAGTCGGCATCCTGAAATTCATGTCCGACTGCTCTGGATTCGTCACACCCATTATCCTCAACAAACTCGTTGGCTTCATCGAGGACAGGGACAAGCCCGTATCCTACGGCTATCTCTACGCCTCCCTCATGTTCATCGTAACCCTCTTCGGGGCCTTCTCCATCGCTCACTTCAACTTCTGGATGAGTGTCGTGGGACTCAAGATCCGGAGCACCGTTGTCACCCTCGTCTACAGGAAAACCCTTCACTCCTCTAACGTCAGGCTCAATCAGGAATTCACTTTTGGAGAAATCGTGAATTTCATGAGCACAGACACCGACAGAATCGTCAACAGCTGCCCCAGCTTCCACACCCTCTGGAGTATTCCCCTGCAACTCGCCGTAACTCTCTATCTTCTGTACAATCAACTTGGCCTGTCATTTTTATCCGGTCTCGCCTTCGCTGTGATTCTCATTCCCATCAATAAATTTATTGCCAGTAAAATTGGCGTTTTGAGCACGAAGATGATGGAGTTCAAGGATCAGAGGGTTCGCCTCATGGGTGAGATACTCCGAGGGATGACGACGATCAAACTCAACGTCTGGGAGGAGCACTTCCTCACTGAAATCCTCAAGCTCAGGGAAGGAGAGATAAAATTCCTCAGGGGTAGGAAGTACCTCGACGCCCTGTGCGTCTACTTCTGGGCGACAACTCCAGTGTTGATATCAATCCTGACATTTGGAACGTATGTCCTCCTGGGGAATACCCTCGACGCCAAGACCGTTTTCACGAGTATGGCTCTCTTGAATATGTTGATAGGCCCCCTGAATGCCTTCCCCTGGGTGCTCAATGGATTGACAGAGGCCTGGGTATCCGTGAAGAGGATCCAGAGGTTGCTCGATCTCACTGACCTCGATGTGTCGACGTACTACTCAGACCCACCCATCGGGTACGATGTCGTCCTCAACAACGCGACGTTCAGTGCAAATGACAGAGAGGAGGACAAGAGTCCAGAGAATTTGGATGAGATCAGGCAAATACCTTCGACGTCTCAGGAGCCGTCGAGTTCCTCCAGGAGGTCAGGAAATTCAGAACCCTTCGAGAGGGATAAAATATTCAGTCTGACGGGGTTGAACCTCCAGGTGAAGAGGGGCCAGTTGATAGGAGTGATGGGGCGGGTCGGAGGGGGCAAGTCCCTTCTGCTGGAGGGTCTCCTCGCAGAGATCACCAGGTCAAATGGAATCGTGGCCGTCAGCGAGCTGGACAAGGGTTTCGCCTACGTCAGGCAGAGTCCCTGGCTCCAACGGGGCACCATTCGCGAAAATATCCTCTTCGGAAAAGCCTACGATCACAATAAATACAGAAATGTCCTCAAGGCGTGTGCCCTCGACGACGACCTCGTCTCCCTCCCCAAAAAGGATTTAACTGCTGTGGGAGAGGCTGGCAGTACTCTCAGCGGAGGACAGCGGACCAGGATATCTCTGGCTCGCGCTGTCTACGCCGACAAAGGGATTTATCTCCTCGATGATGTGCTAGCTACTCTCGACACCAGAGTTGCTAAACATATTTTCCAGAATGTCGTCCTTGGTATGCTGAAAGAGAAGACAAGGATCATCTGCACACACCAGACTAAGTACCTAGTGCACGCTGACTGCGTTGTGGAGATGGCCAGGGGAAGGATCGTCAAGCAGGGGCTGCCAACCGAGATCCTTCCAGATTTGGAGGACTATCTGCTGTCCTCGAATTCCGTTGACGAGTCGAGTGAGGAGAAAAATAAAAAGACCAGGAGGAAGGCCAAGGGTTTTTTCAACGACGACTCTATCAACGCCAATGACGTGGACAGAGACCCAATGCTGGAGGACGAAGCCGTGGAGAAGGGGACTGTAAGGCTCGGTGTTTATGGGACGTATTTAAATGCTGTTGGAAAATTCCTGGCAATCTGCATACTCCTCTCGATGCTCCTGATGCAGTCATCGAAAAATGTCAGTGACCTGTGGCTCTCCTTCTGGGTAACTCACATCAACGCCACCAATTCCACGATGACACCCAGGGGAAAACTCGAGGCTGCCTTCAGGGGTGACAACATCCCCGATGACTACCTGAAAGTCTACGCTGTCCTGGCACTAGCCAATACCTTCTTCACACTCATCAGAGCCTTCATGTTCGCCTATGGAGGGATTCATGCTGCTGTAATTGTCCACGAACAGCTCCTGGAGATCGTCATGAGGGCCAAGAAGGCCTTCTTCGATTGTCAGTCCACTGGGAGAATTCTCAACAGATTCTCCTCAGATACCTACACCGTTGACGACTCATTACCCTTCGTCTCGAATATTCTTCTTGCTCAGGTATTTGCACTTGCTGGAACTGTCATCATCACGGCTTACGGACTTCCCTGGATATTCCTGGTGCTTGCACCACTGGTCCCCGTTTATCACTGGCTCCAGAATCACTACAGGCTCACCTCCAGAGAGCTCAAGAGACTCTCCAGCACTTCTCTGTCACCTCTTTACACTCATTTCAATGAGACCCTCCAGGGGTTGAGTGTCATTCGAGCCTTCAGGGTTGTCTCAAGATTTGTACATGATAATGAGCTGTTCCTCGAGGCCAGTCAGAAGGCGAATTTCGCATCGTTCGCTGCTGCACAGTGGCTCGCCCTGAGGCTCCAGTTTGTGGGAATTGCATTGCTCGCTGGAGTCTGTATTCTAGCTGTGATTCAGCATCAGTTCGATGTTGCAGACCCTGGACTCGTGGGACTCGCTATCACGTATGCCCTGGGTGTCACTGGGCTTCTTTCTGGTGTTGTCAATGTCTTCACTGAGACTGAGAGGGAGATGATATCAGTGGAGAGGATCAAACAGTATTTCCAGGATGTACCCACTGAGGAAATCACTGGGGACAATCCACCCTATGCCTGGCCAAGTCAGAGTGTCGTTGAATTCAGGGATGTTGTCCTCAAATACAGGGACTACCTCATGCCATCTCTCAACAGGGTCTCATTCAAGACAAGACCAGCTGAGAAAATTGGTGTTGTGGGGAGGACTGGAGCCGGTAAGAGCTCGATTTTTAATTGTCTCTTCAGGCTCGTCGAGATTCACTCTGGGGAAATACTCATTGACAACGTCGATGTCAGGAGTCTTCAGCTCTATGCCCTCAGGGCTAGTCTCTGTATTATTCCTCAGAATCCCTTTTTATTCTCGGGAACTGTAAGGGAGAATGTCGATCCACTCGAGCAGTATCCTGATATGCAGATTTATAAAGCCCTCGAGAGGTGCAAGCTCAGCGCTTTGGTCCAGAGGCTAGGAGGACTTGGTGCTGTTGTCGACGAGAATGGGGGAAATCTCAGCACTGGGCAGAAACAACTTTTTTGTCTTGTCAGGGCTATTTTGCATAATGCCAGGATTCTCTGCATCGATGAGGCAACTGCCAATGTCGATCACGAGACTGATAAGGCTATTCAGACCACTATCAAGTCTTCCTTCAGGAGTGCCACTGTGATCACCATTGCGCATAGGATTAGAACTATTATGCACTGTGATAGGTGAATTTTTATTTTGATTCTTCAATGAATTTTTGTGTAAAAGAAAATCGTCTTGATAATTCAGGAAATGAAAATTCAATGCAATGGCAAAATGGAGAATTTTAATTATTGTAGATTTTTTATTTGTTTCAGGGTATTGGTGATGGGAGATGGTCAGGTGTTGGAGTTCGATGAACCAAATGTACTGATCGATGACGAGAACTCGTATTTTTACGCTCTTGCGAGTCAAGAGTTCGCGGATGACGATAATTAAGTCGTTGTAAATTATACAAAGAGTCAGAAATATTTTTTCATGGCGTGGGGCCTCAGGGTCCCTATTTATCATGAACCTGATCAATTTTTTATTGCTTTTAGATTGTAAAAATACGTTATGGAGAATATCAATAGAAAATCCTAATTAAAAACTCACGACTTCAATCCCGAAAATTAATTTCTAATTACTCAATTACTTCTCGCGGAATTTATTGCAAGTTGTCGAATTATAACGAGAGCATTGGAAATAGGGGAATTCTTATATATCTCCCTTAGATCCCGATATAATCCACAAGAAATCGAACCTGATGAAAACGCCTGAAGCCTAAATAATCCACACCTACGCATGCGTAAGAGCGGAGAACTGTCAGGTCAGGTTAGGTTGAATATTTGTAGAGTCAGGGGGCAGTAGTGTTGAAAAAAGCTAACAATAAAGAACTCAGAGAAGAATTCTCCTGAACAATATGCCAAGTTGACGTATCGTCCAGGTAGAATGCTGTCATCGTGCGGCGAAGTTAAATAAATAAATTACTAATTAATTTATTGCAAAATGCCTTGGGAGGATTTCAACAAGTGAGTTTTATATATTACTCATCGATCCGTCACTATTGCATTGGAATGGAATATTTGTAATCAAAATAACTTTCACTATTCTGGAGCAATCATGACTCACAGTGAAATCGGGGAAATGCCATTTTTATTTATTTACTTTTTAATTACTGTTGTAGCTATAGTTATCATGAGCCACCATCATCAGCTACATGTATCACTGTACCCAGGCACAATGTGACTATCATACCTAACGTTTACGCTGGCATTCCAGCGAATCTACTCTTCAATTCAATAGGTTTTTTGGTACGACAATGACCTTCATGATTTTTCTACACTGCTGGGAATCCCTAGGAATTTACATAATTGTTGCTTGCAAATTATCGGCGTTCTTAACAAATCATTAAATCTTCAGTGAAGTGAAAAGCGAAATGAGCTAGTGGGATAATTTGACATTTCAGTAACAAAGAGGTAGAGAGTAACAAGTCAATTCAACGCACATGTCAATTTTTGAAGAATATCTTTGAATCCGACGGAAATACATTTTATTTTTTAAAAGAGGTCCTGACAAAATTTTCGGTTTATCTCACAGATTCGGAGATATTCCTCGAAAAATGACCACTTCTACATTTAGCCTCTTTGCTACTGATTGTAATTGATTTTTTATTTATATCAAAAGCTGTTTATATCACATGGAAATGATAAATGACTTTTTAATGATTAAATTTCCGATAAAAAATCCCTCGTGATGTTTCCTCGTAAGATCAGTCTTTTTGTAATTAAATCGGTGTTTAACAAAACTTAATTTAATGGAGTCCCATTTTTATTTATCGTATTTACTGTATTATTTTTAGATTGTTATTCACACGTTTGAAGTTTTTTTTACTTTTGTTCCAAGGTAATAGTTTCTGCTCGTTTTAACACTCGTTACCTCGAATTTCGAGAGCAATTTTCCAGCAGTGTAGATAATTGACCATTACCGAATTGACAGCGTGAATTTTTCCGCAGAGTTTAGTTATACTTTTCGGACTCCTCCGGAAGAAAGCCTGGAATTATGGACGCCTGGCACTTCTCCATAAAACCGATAATAGATGGATGGAATTGTTTTATGGAGATAACGATGGCAATGAGGCTGACGTGACAGCGGTGGAGGCGTCCATTAATACGCAATTATCTCAGATTGATAGAGGTTTCTTCTCGTGGATCGTCACTGCATTCAGAGTCACGT
The DNA here is from genome assembly GCF_000806365.1 of Fopius arisanus. Taxonomy (NCBI): domain Eukaryota; kingdom Metazoa; phylum Arthropoda; class Insecta; order Hymenoptera; family Braconidae; genus Fopius; species Fopius arisanus. The sequence goes on along the minus strand of NW_011887765.1, from coordinate 1,323,131 downwards.
GAGCAGATCGTTTTAAAAATAATAATGAATCAAACTGTTAATGGGCTGCAACCGTTTTGCCTTCACTACAATTTTATCGGAAAATTCCAATTTCCAATTCAACTCCACAATTAAAAAAAAAAAAACACGACAGAAATTAAACGAGAAATTCCCTTCAAAAATCTTAATCCAATAATTAAGTCAAATTTGACTGCACAATTGGATGATCCATTGTAATTAATTTAAGTAGAGTCTTTATGAAAAGGCATAGAATAAAAATAATCCCTAAAAAATTGCAGTGATAAGGAGCTGTACCGACGTGCAGGTCCTGACGGTCTCCTGTATGTCTCCTTCCAGCGTCACCTGATAATTCTCGTGGCGATGATGACAGTTGTCTCCCTGTGCGTAGCACTTCCCATCAATTATTCGGGTACAATGCGAGACTCCAACGAGACATTCAGTCACACGACCCTCTCGAACCTCGATCCCAAGTCCTCCTGGATCTGGATGCACACGATAATTATCCTGTCGTACCTCCCCATCGGGAGTTTCGTGATGCGACGTTTTATAAAAAAAGTCCGTGACGCCCGACCCTCAGGTGAATTGGCAGCTCGAACCCTCTTGATCAGTGGTATTCCCAAGCACCAGTGCAACGCTGAGGGCCTTACCCGTTACTTCGAAGAGGCATTTCCGACGTTGACAGTGGAAAACGTCACCCTGGCACACGACATTCGACGGCTATCTGCATTAAACCTGGAGAGGGACTGCGCTGAACAGGCGAGACTCTACTGCGAGAGCTACAACAAGAAGAAAGAGCCATTGAAGCTTTATCCATATCCCTGTGGTCAGGTTATCGGGTGCTGCTGCAAGACGGTGGATGCCCTGGAGTTCTACACAACGGAGGAGATCCGTTTGACAGCTCTGGTGGAGGAGGAACGTAAAGTGGCGCTGAGTCAGCCCCTGGGAGTGGCATTTGTCACACTGGGTACCCCAGGTGCAGCCAGATCAATGCGAAGATCGCTGCGTTCAGCCCCAGCCATCAAGTGGATTGTGGACTACGCCCCAGCTCCATCAGACATCTTCTGGGAAAATCTGTGTATCCCCAGGCAGTGCTGGTACCTCAACGCAGTTCTCATCAATATAGCCTTATTCGTCACCCTCTTTTTCTTGACGACCCCAGTGTACATTGTCTCAATTCTCAACCAGATCCCAATTTTTCCCAAACTGATGAGCCTGAGTCCAGTGCTCTCTTCTTTTCTCCCAACTGTTCTACTGGTGAGTATAGCAGCTCTGATGCCAGCACTGGTGGGCAGATGTGAGACAATGATTCGACACTGGACGAGAAGTGGCCTGAACAGGGCTGTCATGAGGAAGACACTGATGCTACTCCTACTGATGGTGCTGATCCTGCCCAGCCTGGGGCTGACGAGTGCCCAGGCAATTGTGGATTTCAAGACTGGCCTGTGGAATCAGACGAATCGTTGGGAGTGTGTTTTTCTCGCTGACCAGGGCGCCTTCTTCGTCAACTACGTAATCACAGCTTCACTCCTGGGTTGTGCCCTGGAGCTCGTACGTTTTTCTGAGCTGGCCCTGTACACATTCAGGCTGTGTATAGCCAGGAGTCGAGCTGAGAGGATTCACGTGAGGAAGGCAGTCCTCTGGGAATTTCCACTGGGTGCTCACTACGCCTGGATACTCCTAGTATTCACCATGACCACTGTCTACAGTGTCAGCTGTCCCCTCATCACTCCTTTCGGTCTCATGTACATGCTCGTGAAGCACGTCGTCGATCGACACAACTTGTGCTTTGCCTATGGGCCCAGTGTAGGTGGAGGACAGCTTGCAAGTGCAGCTGCCGGTGCTGCCGGTGCTGCTCCTGTCCTCGCTCAGACGACTCTTCTCGCTCTGGGGCTCGTCAGGAGGGGTCTATCGCCTCTTGCTGCTCTTCAGTTGAGTGGTCTCGCTGCTAGTATTCTGGGGCTCGTTACTGGCGCCACACTTCCTGCTTCCAAGCCCAAGGTTCAACCACCCAAGAGGGATCTCTCCACTGGGCAGAACTTCGTTGCTCCTGTTCTCAGGAAGAAATATGGCAACTGCATCACTGAGGAGATCATCTCCACTAATTCGGATGTCACTGTTTCGACTGATAGGAGCCCTGACATCCAAGAGAGCCCCAAGTTGTATCAGAATTATGGAAGGGATAATTGCTGAAGAATAACTGGTTTATAGGTGCTGATGGTTGGGGCAATTTCATATATTCACTCATGACTTCCAGGATTGATAAACGATGAGCAAATGTTGAGATCTGTTCAAAAACTGTATAATGTATATTATATATATTTATATTTAATTTAGGCTAATTGTATTCGATACAGGTGTAGTGTATCCATAAAAAATTAATAGGAAAAACTTTGGGTTTTTCTATCAAATTTTTGTACTCTCGTTGGTTGCATCTGTTTATTATTTTTAGTATTGAAGAATTCCTCCATTACCCGGCAAAATATGTTAATCATATTTAAAAATGAATTTATTAATAATTCACTGTAAAATACACATTAACTGATTATTTGGAAATGGCGCTTCTGTATTATTGATATTAATTACAATCATGTACATAAATTATATAATAAACCACTCATTTCAGAGATCAAATTATTTATTGCAGGATCAGAATAGGTTTCTGGAAAAATTTACATTCGATTATTATAATTTTAAGATAAAATTCTTTTATTCTCCAAAATTGTGTATTGAAAATCGATTTCGTTTCACCTACCACATTAACTGACTAAAACCGCTACGATAATACTAATTGGTACAAAAAAAGTTAATCACCTCGAGACTGATTTGTCCGCAGGTTTCACAGTTCCATCAATTGAAAATGCCTAGATTATGCAATAAACCTTAGAATATTGAAATCTTAGAATGCAATCATAACATATAAATAAGAGTATGTACATCAAATCGGTGTCGAAATCATCAACGAGAACAATTTTCTATTTGGGCATAAAAAAACGGGAAAAAATATGGGGAAACCTTAAAAATAATTATTGATTATCAACAGTACATCATGATTTCGACAGAAAAATTACATTATCAGTAGCTTATTAATTATTTTCAGGGCAGTGTATTCAGGATGGCACCACTCCACTGATTATTCGATGAGTTTGGTGATTACGCAGGGTTTGTCTTCTCTTCACTGAAGCAGGCACGATGTCCTCTTCTTTTATATCCTGAAGATCCATCCCATCGATGTCTTCATCCTCCGGTTTAATATCGATCTCTTCATCTCGTTTCATATCATCTTCATCACTTAAATCGATCTAAAAATATTTATCCAATTATTTACTCCTTTCTTTTTTTTAAACACTATTTGACATCTTAATATTTTTTTTTTATTTACCTGGATGATGGAAACCCTGGGTGGAATGACATCCTCATCCCTAATTGAGCTATCAGAATCAGCTAACAATGAGGCTGCGTCAAATTCCTCATCGGAGTCGAACTTCGTCTCAGGTATCGATAGAACCTCATCCTTCGAGTCATCCTCCACCTCCATGACTTGAATTTCCTCCACTTCCTTGACTTGGACCGCATCAACCTCCATCACTTGGACCTCCTCATCTTTGATATCTCCCTGGTCGACATCCTGGAGCACCTTCACCTTGCCCTCTTTTCCCAGATCACCTTTTTCCTTCCCCACACCCTTCGAATCATTCGCCATCTCAGGTTTATCTCGAGGCACATCTGCAGGTGCTGCATCGTGCTCTATCCTCTCAATTTTATTCTCACCATTTTTTTTCTTCTGACTACCTTTCTTTCTAGGATCTTCTCGAGGTACATTAGAAGGCTCTTCAGGTGTGACAGCCCCACTGTCTCCAGGAGTTGCTCCATTATCTTCAGGAGTCGCTACACTGCCTTCAGAATTTTCTCCCCGATCCTCAGGAGTTGATCTACTATCTTCAGGAGTGACAGTGCCACTATCCTCAGGAGATGCTTCGCCCTCCCCCATGGAATTTTCATGGACCTTACAGAGATACCCATTCTTATCCTTCCTCTCCACCATCTTACCCTCGAGATGACTCTGGCAATAGGCTGCACTGCACAACAAACATCTGATCGATGTTCTCTTGTCGCACTCCCTGCAGTGATGCCAGGAACACCTGACCCTCTCCCTGTCCGCTCTCTTCACACACTTCGTATGATACCTCTTGCAGCAGGACTTCATACCACACTCGATGAAGCTGTCCCCGGAGATAACTTTTCCACAAGTCCAGCACTTGTGGATCTTCTTGGAAGTCTTCCTCTGGCGTTTGACCTTCTCAGCTTTTTCGATCTTGGTCTGCTGCACAACGCTGAGCTGTGGCTTCTGTGCCTTCAGCCCAATGTACCCAGAGCAATTGGAGGCACCACATAAACAGGGTTTTTTCGTCTCTCCTTCAGTGGCTAAATTATAATTAAAAGTCAGTTCCTCTCCTTTATCAATATCCTTGAGAGCAAACAAACCGATCCTGGTGTCCCCATTGACCGTCCACTTTTGGGTCTCGCAGTTGGGCTGACACGAGTGATTCATAAACCTGCTGAGATTACCCTTGGGCTCGGCATCAATGGTCCTGAAATTATCGATGGTCAGGAAGTAGTAGTTCTCATTCCTCATCTCCTTCTTCCTGTGCAGTCTTCGTTTGTACTCAGCCTCGTCAATGACTTCTCCCACATACTCAATAATAAATTGTCCATTTCTGATAGCCTCCAGAGCCCTGAGACCCCAGCCACGGCCAGTTGTGTGAAATGGCTCCATCAATGGGTACTTTCTCCTCACAAATGACTGATTATTGCATTTTGATCCAGCTGGACATATCGTCGGATTGCACTCGATTGAGAGAATTCTGTTCAGACAATCACTGTCTGGAGCACAGGGATCCTCCCAGTTGGGATCGCACTCACAGGCAACCATGCTCTCCACCTCCATGGGCTTGACGTTACCCACTGGTTTATTCACCCTGAGCTTGACATAGGGAGGTGGTTTGAGGTACCTCTTGGACTCGTCCTCCTTGGCAGCAGCCCTCTCGTTCTTCACCTCCTGGTGGAGCTCATTTGCCTCGAAAACAGCGCGTTTATACGCATTATCCACTGTTTTCGTTCCAATACGATTTCTCGCGTACGTGTCCCCCTCCTGATAAAGAAATACCCGACCCCGATGGACCCAGTAGTAGTTCTTAGTCCCAAGAAACATGACACAGAATTCCCCAGGACTGTGGGCGACTGCTGTCAGGTTGGAAGGGACCTCGTAGGGATAGCATATTCGTGATGGCCACCAACGATACATCCCCAGCTTCACCCAGACGACTTCACCATAAAGTGGCAGTCTACCTGTTTCGCAGTCCTCGCAGATGAAAGCTCCATCAGGTGCAGCGATTCCCAGGCACTCTGGGTGGAATGATGTGGGGCAGGTGTCACAGCAGATCAATGAGCCACCCCTGGTGCAGAGAAAACACCAGGCAGCATTGAGTGGTGGATGGGGTGCCACGTAGTGCTTGGGACAGACAACCTGGATGCTCGTGAGAATTTGGGAGCCAGCTGGGAGGCACTGGGCTGATGCATGATAAGCAGATGGACATCTGACGCATCTTGCCAGCTTGTCGTGAGGAATTCTCAGGTGATGATTCTGGGGATTGTCAGATATACACGTGTGACACATGTGATATGGACACGTTAGACGTCCACCGTGCCAGTGAGACTGAGGCCATACCTTCAGACATTTTGAGTGATAGTACTTGCCACATGTTGCAATACCACATCTAATTCTGTCGTCTTCCCTCTCGTTGCAGACGAAACAAGCTGGTGCCACACCAGATAGACAATCGATGCACTTGAATGTCTCCTCCTCGAGGGCCTCGTCCCTCGATTTTTTTTCACTAGCTGTCGATCCACTGTCCGTGTCCTCGTCATCACACTCTGACTCTGATTCACCAGGTTTTACGCACTTCAAATGAAAATAAGAGTAGCAGGGGCCCTTGCAACGAGTGAGATTTCCTGCTTTCTCGCAGATTTGACAGACTCGCTCGGCCTTGACACCTTTGAAGAGACTCGTTTGCTTCGGACGTTTAACTGAGTCTATGGAGATGTCTAGCTTGTCCTTGGATTCTTTAGAGTCTTTGGGGTCTTTGGAGCCCTTGGATTTTCGAGTGGAGGGCACTTCTGCGGCATCTCCCTCTGGGGTGGAAGATTTCTCCTTTGAGTGGAGATCATTCGGATGTTTTTTGTATTTACTGCGGGCGTAGGGAGTCATGGAGTCCCACACACCTCGTAGGTATTCCCTGATGGACTCCTCACTACCACTTGGAACATACTCCTTGTTGTCTTTGCTCAGGTTGTAGTAATTCTCGAAGTCCTCGTTTTTCTCTGCTGTCGTTCTCCTTTGTCTCTTGTGTTTTTTTCCTATTGACGACTCATCACTCGAGTCTTTGATGCTCGATGGAGGTGTTGGTGGTGTGTCTGAGGTGAGATTGATCTCCTCGAAGGATTTCCTTCTTGTTTTTATCCTCTCTGTGTCACCCTCCAGGCTCTTATGGGACTGGGAGACCTCCAGTCTTGGCCTCTTGGCCGCTGAATCCTCTGACAGGCGGGGCCGACCTCTTTTTCGTTTTGGATTCATTGCTCTGAATCTCTCCTCCATGGGCAATGGAAGCAACACCTCCGCTTCTGTCACTGCTGTGTCCCATTTGTTTTTTATCACGGTTTTTACTAGGAAACCTGAGTTAAATTTCGTTGTCTTCTTCCTGCCTTTCAATAGGCCAGCTGCCAGGGCGTTAAAATCATCCAAACCCTTAAACTCCATCAGGGCACTCTCGTTGACCCAATTATGACGGCCGTTGTCACCGAAGTACGTCACGTGCACCATTTTCATTATCCTCTGGCCACGCGGTTTCTGTTTCAAATGGGTATCCTCGACAGGATCATCGCTGACTATGCAGGGCCAGTAAGGATAATTGCTAACATGCGCCCATGCCAATTGCCCAACAGCCCATCGGCCATTTTCTGTTGTCTCGTCACTCACAGAGCTGCTGGCCATCTCCTCCTTGGGCTCTGGTCCCTCAAGCTTCAGTGTCTCCACCGGGGGCTCCTGCTTCACTTCATGCACATCTTCCTCAGGCTTTTCCTCTTTTATTTTATTCTTATCCCCAGTCTCTGGAGTCGCCCCATTGTCAGATTCCTCGGACTTCACAGAGACTGGAGATTCCGTCACTGGGGGCTTCGATATTTTCAGGGGCTGCAAACGTCAAAAAATCGAAAAATATTTCATTATTTACGGAGCTATTCACCGAGTGTCATAATTTAATATGAATAATTCGAATTTTTTGAGTCATTAATTTCAATTACTGAGAGTTAATTATTAAATGAATTTCCTCCCGCAATCATTGACAGTAAATGCCATAACAATTCGTAAGTCCGTATTTTTCCGTCCAAGACTTTTCTAGGATTAATCTAGAGTCAATTATGGATTTTAATCGACTATCGAGTGAAATTTCCCCGGTCCATCACTCTTGCTCACGCCAAATCAACAGTGAACCGAAATCGTTGTTTTTCCCTCGAGCTCTAAAAAATTCCGAGACGTTCGATATCCCAATCCCCACGATCTCTCGACTAGAAATAACAGAAAAATAGACAACTACATAATAACGTAAAATAAATACACTCACCCTGTGGTCTTCCCCAGAGAGTACCAGCTTCACAGCTCTACCATACCTCGTGGTGATGCCATTGCTGGCTGAATCCATGTTTTTAGCTAATTTGCTGGTCTCCCCTGGAACGAAGCACTTCTGCACAGGTACGTCCGACTGATTATCCTGATCAGGTTCTCCAACAACTGATCGTGTCATCACTCCAGCTTCTCTCGGTCATAATCCGAGTGATAGAAGGCTCGGTGATTATTTACTTGACCACTGATTCCAATAAATGTTTTTTTTTTATCGGTTAGAAAAAAATGCAGGCCGAGGCGACTCCGCGGATGCCCACTCGTGGCTCAATTTATTCGATTATTTCGGAGGGAAAAATGGGGGGTCGAAGGGTGGGTCAAATCAGGTCTCCGGGGTTCAGTAGAATTTTTTGGGGATTTCAGTTAGATTTTTTGGGGCTGATTGTGGGTGTGATGGAGATCGCTGAATTTCACTCCAGAAGCTTCGGCTCCGAGAGTAGGCGAACGCGTTTCCCGCTATTTCAACTATTCATAACCTCAAGATGCCGAGGGGTTGCAGCACTGAGACTAGGGATTTCCCATGAACAAAGTCCCTGTCATCGTTTTTCCAACATATCGATATTCTCGGATCATTCCCATAATCGATTTATGTCGACAAAACCATTTGATGGAAAAAGAAAATTAAATTAATTTTTATCGAGAAATACCAATTGTTTATGAAGTAATCACTGATTATAACAATAAATCAATGACAGTACTATTTTTTGCATTAGAAAATTGATTTGTTAGTGGGAAGAGAACAATGTTTGAAAAACGATTAGTCGGGGATTGAATGATCGAATTTCTTCCAGAAAATGTCGATCTCTTCGATTAGTCGATGAAAATGACTGGTTGCTAGTTCTGATTGGACAGTGTTTTATGTTTTTTTTTTGAAGGAATGAATGGGACACGTGTGATTTGTTGATTGTGGGTTTGTTCGCGTTTTTTTTCGAGATTTGTAGAGTCCTGGGGATGATGAGCACGTCAGGGCCACCTGTCAAGAGGCATAAGCTGCAGTACGACTCGGAGGAGGAGGCCAGGTAATTTTTTTCTTCAGAGGGACTTCAGTAGCGGCGACTCATGGATTTTTTTATAGGTTAGAGAGAGTTGTCTTTGGGGATGGACAGGACGTCATCGAGAAGCTCCTGGAGGAAGATGAAGAAGAGGAAAATGAGATAGTGGATGATGAAGATGAGGACTCAGAGAAAGAAGAAAATACCAGCGAAGAAGAGGCTGAAGAGTCTGAGGAAGAAACACCTGCAGGTGAACTCCAGGAATTTTCAGGTGAATCTGAAGATGAGGCAGATGATACTGAGAGTTCTGGGGCTGAGTCTGATGAAGTTGAAGAGAGTGGAGCTGCCTGGGTGGATCCGGACGACAAAACCTACAAGTAATATCTTTTTTTCACTGCATTTTCATTTTTTCATGACCCAATAAAATTTTCCAGATTAAACGACGTGGCGAACCCAAGACTGCACATAAAGCACAGACCTGAGACGTACCTGCAGGAATATCTCCAGAATAAATTCACTAAATTAGTTGGCACTCCCAAATGGGCAGAAATAAAATCCCAGGAGGAAGGGGATTCTGACTCTGAACACGAGGTGCTGAAGCACAGCAATCACCTGGCCTCACTGAAGACGAAAAAATTGGCGAAGGGAGTGATAGAGATTAAAGCCCTAAAAAATATAAACAGCGAAACACAGAACGAGGGGCCCTTCGTTACAAATCTCAGATTCCATCAAACCTCGACGGTTGCCTTTGCGGCTGGTCTTGCTGGAGTTGTTTCCATTTTTCAAATCGATGGGAAGGAGAACAAGAAACTTCAGAGTATCCGGTTTGATAAATTCCCGGTGGACTGCGCCAGGTTCTTGAAGGATGGCACTGAGATCGTCCTCGGGTCCAAATACAAGAATTACTGTCAGATTTATGATCTGATGAGTGGAAAGACGTACAAAGCACAGCTGCCACATACTGTCACTAATGCTAAGGTATTTTAATAAATTTCAAAATATTTATTAAAGGAAAATTATTATTGAAACGTTTCCAGAAATTCGAGGTCTCTCCCGATGGAAAAATAATGGCAGTTGCTGGAAGAACTGGAGAAATCTACCTTCTGAGTGGTCTCACCAAAGAATTGATAGCCACAATAAAGATGAATAGCAAATGTAACACCCTGGCCTTCACCCCGGACAGTAAAACACTGATAACTCACGGAAACAGCGAGGAGATCTACGTCTGGGACATGAAAAGCAGAAGATGCATTCATCGAGCAGTGGACGACGGGTGTCTGGCCTCGGGGGCAATCGCTGTCTCTCCCAGTGGGCAATTCCTGGCAACTGGCAGCAAGCAGGGGGTCGTCAACGTTTATGACACGAAAAATGTCCTCGAGAGTAGATTGCCTCAGCCTCTGAAGATCGTTTTGAACCTGGTGACTCCCATCTCAGCCCTGAGGTTCAATCCAACGTCAGAAATTTTGGCCATGGCCTCTCTCCACAAGGAGAACGCCTTCAGGATGCTCCATCTCCCGTCGTTGAATGTTTTCTCCAATTTTCCGACTTTTCAGACAGTCATGCATAATCCTCTGGACATCGATTTTTCACCCAACAGTGGATATATGGGAATTACGAATAATAAAAATAATGCGTATTTGTACAGACTTAAACATTATGGGAATTATTGAGGTAATAAACTATTGTTGCTCAATTTTTTACAAGTATTTTGGATTTATATTTCGTTAGAAATAGGAAACAATGGTAAAATAACAATTCAATGTTGAATTCTTTATTTATCAATTCACTTGCTCCTGACCTCATCGAGCACGTGCCTAAATTTCTCAAGGTATATACATCGAGTTTACCTCAACCTTAAATCGACATGAAAAAATTACGTGCTAAAAATATTATCAGACTCAGCTGGATCTACATAATAGTGAAAGAGTTGTTTCACCAGCCCGACAGTAGTATCTCGTCTGTCCCATACAAATGATATTTATATACAGTATTTATTCCCTTCGAAGAAATCCGTCTAATTATTCTCCGAATTAATTAATGCATCACCTTTAGTTTGCATTTCACGTGTAGTGGTATCTCCACTGGGATCATCGACAAAAATCATTAACTATTGATCATCGCCACCACGTGCCAGCGATCCGGTGTCTGCACTGCTGCTCTCGACGATTAACATGACTGTTTCAGCGGCTCCTCGTACGCATTCCACCTGGTGACTACCCCAGTCCTTTCTCTGGCAAAATGTTGAGCAATAGGGGGTGCGTCTGCACAGGGAACACTCGGCGTACGCCTCACGATTGCAATTTGCGCACTGCGAGTGATAATTCAACAGAACAAATAATTTAATTTTCAAATTTCTTCGGAAGTAATTTTTTTTTAATCCCAAGTGCGAAGAGTAAAGAATAGATAGAAAAATCATGAATTACCTTTTTATTATGGGAATTGGGTGCTGGCTGGAGGCCAACCGTCTCGATGACGTCTCCCCTGCCCCCCAGCTGAGCCACAAGTGCCTGCTCCCTCCTCTGCTGCCTGTTGATCTCCTTAGCCTCTTCGACAGTCCTCTTGAACTCATAAGCAAGCTTCAACATCTTCGTGGACATGTCGTCCAACTTTTTGAAGACATCGTCACTCTGTCCGTTTTCTGTGTGCACCGCTTGTATCACCTGGTCGTGCTCCGCCCCCTGGTGCACCACGAGATTCTCCACAAATTGTGGCCACACGTCTTTCCCTTCCACAGCTGTTTCGTTGTCACTCTCGTCGTTGTTGCTACCGTCTCGGGAATTGTCGCTCTTTATTTTTCGAGATGGGGTCTCACCGTCAGAAATCTCCCGGGCTCTTCTCCGACGCTTATAGGGGGTAAACAGGCGCACTGGTCCTGTCTGAAAAATACAAAAATACAAAATGCTCAATCAACTACCAAAGAAAAAGAAAAAATCAAGGAAATTTGGCAATGAATATGCATGTTCACTCGAAAATTCACGTAAATGATAAATTCTGCCTTCCAAAAACCGATTACTTGAATTTTCGGAGAGATTTGAAATTCCATGGACTCTCTTCCCCTCAAAATTTCCTCAATAAATAAGGATCATGTGAAAAAATAAAACTGACCGCACTGTCATCATCGCAGCAAGCTGCACAGGTGCAGGAGGTGGCGTGGGGCTTGAGGATATTTTCATCTATAAGTGTCTGCAGACTTCTGCCCCCGAATCTGATGCTCCTCTTCCAGTCCTTACTGCTGGCCCTACCACAGGCAGCTTCAAATTCGCTAGGTGTGTACCAGTCAGAGCCAAGTTTGATGCACCTCCCACGTCCGCCTGAACCAAATCGACTCTTGTGCAGCTCAGCATTTGTATTTTTACATCTCACTGGCAGCACTGCCATATTAGCAGACTCTGACCAACTGCAGATTGACTGGGAATTAGCTGTTGTCACGTGTATCTGTTCGGTTTCGGTTTCCTCTGGGCTGTTCTGGATGACGATGTGAGTCGCCTTGAGTTCTCCATTCCAGCGCAGAGGGTCTGTGTCTTTGTCGTGTCGGGGCTCGCAGATGAAGCCATTATCCACGCACAGCATCTGCTTGAATTCACCAGACGTTGGTAGCTGCGAAGGTCAAGTAATTTATTCATTTGTATATGATGCAAACAGGCTAATAATGACGGGGGAACTGAGACTTTTATCAATTTTTTTTTTACAATTGAGTGCGAATTTATGACACCTTTGACAGAAAAATTAATTAAGAAAAAACTTAAAAACCTAATTTGATTCATGCTTTAATTCCATTTTTATTTGTCGTGTATAAATTTTTATAGTGAATAATAATAAAAAAGTACATATTGTTGTTTAATTCATGCATAAAACGTATTTTTACATTTTAACAATAAATGGATTTATAAAATTAATAAAAGGATGTGTACAATCGAGAATCCTAATCAAAGATTGTCCTTGACCTAGATAAAAATAATTTTGTCGTGATATTCAAACTTTTGGAATTTTTCCCCTTAAATCGAGTCCGAACACTTAAAAATTATGAGTCGACTGTCCATGAAATTCCAATTCTCCAAGTGTTACAAATATTCATCGGCAGAAAATAAATATTATATAAATATATAAAAGAAACATATTCAAAACCTGTATTTGGCAGCATAAATTGGGCGAATGGCTGGTTTTTGAAAATGATCTCAGGGTCGTGGGGTCGGGAATGAATATCTGGAGTTGGAGTTTGCTGAAGGTGTTGGAGATGAAGGTACATACCTGGAGGCCATCGGAAGTGATGACGTTGAAGGTGGTGCCATTGCTGGAATTGGAGACACCGATGATGGAGCCAACGGGCAGTGATACAGGTACACCCTGGACACTTGGTAATGCAGCAACATTAGTTGCAACAGCAACAGGATGGGCTTCGTGCTCGGTCGAGAGGCTGGACGCCTCCTCGGTCTCGCTCGTTAACGATTCGGACATGTCCGGTAGCACAGCGACACTTTCCGATGTTTGATTCTCTTCCATTTCGCCTCACCCCCGACCACAAACCTTTTTCCACACTGATGGCGTCAACAATCAACAATTATGGATTAACCAGTCGAGTCATTCATACGGGATAAACGACTTTTTTTATCGAGGATTATTTGTGAGAAATGGCGGATATTTATTCGTCACCAGTGCGGCCATAGCAGTTGATAGCAAATGCAGGGCAGCAGGGCTGTACTACACCAATTCTGTGGAATACCAATGGGTATACGTTGGGGGAGAACGCTTCATTCGAAGGGCCTTTCTTTATTTATCAGAGAGAAAGTACTTCACCTTGTCGTCGCCTCTCTCGAGTGTCGAGCGCCGTTCGACACCATCTTGCCACTTATCGGTGGCGGGAAATTTTGAATTCCCTCAAATTGGCTTTCATCAAACAATTGAATTCTCATATCACAAGTTATTTTAAAACTCTCAAATG
>NW_011887765.1:1244930-1306388 GCF_000806365.1 Fopius arisanus | reverse complement strand
AAATCAATGAAAAAAATTATGGTCCTTACAGCAACCAACCACGCCTGTTTCTGCTAATGTACTTTCTTCATCTCCTGTAACCTCTTCTTCCTCAGCTTTTCAATATCATCAATATCTAGGTTCTCCAGAGATTCACTCTCTCCATCTAATTGGCACTCCACCTGTTTCGTCGCCTCCAAGATCTTATGCTGAATAATTCCTTCCATTTGAAGCTTCAAAGTCTCGAATCCCAACATTCGTCATCGAGTAAATAATTCACCTGTTTTATGTCATTGTCAATTTCCTCGAATCTTCCATCGTCGTTCAATATTTCTTCCAAGTCATTGTTGCTGAGATGATTTAACATCGACAATGTAGCTAGAATATCCTGACTGTACATTTCTAATTTTTATTATGACTATTTTAAATATGTACACAGAAATTTAATTTTCGTCAGCTGATGACATCGACCACAACAATGAGCACTTGTGTTATTGAAAATAATATAAGGTATGATACAAGCAGGTATTGCCAATCCAAAATCGGGGGACAATTTCTCTCAGGCGGCACGAGACAGCGCGGCGGTCACTATCATCTTCCCCTCATCTCCATGTCATCCCCACTCTGCAGCTGTTCGGCACTGGTGGGACTATTTAAAAAATGATAATTGCAAATACCAGGAAAAAATGTGAAATATATTTTAAAAAATCAGAAAATGGAGGAAAAGAATGACAGCAAAAATTATTGTTATTTACTGTTTTATTTAATTTCCTTCTATGGAAATTAAATTTTTTCCTTTTTTTCCCATTCATCCCCATTTCCCATCCATTGACTTAGTGGATTAGGCCTACAGGGGATACCACGTTAAAAAAAAACGCGTCAAGGACTCTACCTCTTGGGTGGCGTGGAAAGAGTTTCACTTAAATTACTTTTTTTTTCATGTCAATTTGAAAGAAAAAAAATCAAACGACTCGACTAGCATTCAAATCTAAACGCCAGAAATCGCTGAATTGTGGGGACGAAACGCACATATTTTGGTGTCGTAGTGATGTACTATAATGCCGGTGGAGTCACCCAAACCGAACTCGAAAGGTAAATCAGGCATCTACCTGATCCAGCAGAAGGGGTTGTTAATTCTCAAGAGTGGCAAACGTTCTCCAAAAGCCGACCCCCGCCTGGTGTATTGATCATCCCCAATTTATGAATATCCCAGTTTGACATTAACCAATAAGTCCCCTCTCCCCCTCCTCGTTGCACCAACAACCGAAAACAATTATCAGTGTTACAACTAATCCAGGGGACATCCGCTATCGAGTATCGAATGAATTATCATTACATTTGCGACGCAGTAGAGCCACATTCTATCGCTCTTCTTATGACGTCACTCTCCGGGAGTTACACAAGCGTCATCGGCCAGTCTACCTGATAAATTTAGCAAACAACCGAGAAAACAGCAAGCAAAAAATCCGATAATAACATAATCGACGGCCAATTGTCTCCAGTGAATCCAACGACTCGTTTCCACCAGTGAATTTCACCACAAGTTATTCCATCGAGAAAAGCCATTTGCAAAAATCATTTTGCATTTCCATTTTATTCTATGAAAAATATGTGAAAAGCCGCCAATTGTTGTCTTCATTCAGGAAGAAAAGGTAAAGTATGAATCACCCAATTATTATTTGCCTCATGTTTTGTTTCTTTTTGTTTTGGGGGGAAAGTGGAGAAAGCGGGGAAATTCGCCTCTGGAGGGAGAGATTGAAAAGTGAGGGTTATTTGCAATTTGAGAGCAATCGTTGGGATTTTTTATTTTATAATGATAATTTGTTTTTTTTTAATTCAGTTACGTCAAGTATTTGTTGTAAATTTTCAGGTTGAATTGATTTTCAATCGAATATTTTTGTGTTGAAGAGCCCACTGGGGAATTGAGTGATAAAATGTCGATGCAACAGTTCTGCCTTCGTTGGAACAATCACCAGCCAAATTTCATATCCGTATTCTCGACTCTGTTGAGTAATGAGACACTGGTTGATGTGACACTTGCTGCTGAGGGGAGACACTTGCAAGCACACAAAGTCGTGCTGTCAGCGTGCAGCACGTATTTTCAATCGTTGTTCACGGTTAATCCATGTCAGCATCCCATTGTCATTCTGAAGGATGTGAAGTTCTCGGATCTCAAAATTATGGTGGATTTTATGTACTACGGGGAGGTGAATGTTTCTCAGGATCAATTGCCATCAATTATTAAGACTGCAGAGAGTTTAAAGATCAAAGGTCTAGCCGAGATGCATACAGCGTCATTAACGAAGTGGCCAAGTGGTAGTTCAGAGCCGAGTGATGGAAATCGGGGTGAATCGTGCTCACCGAGTCCATCACCCATGTCACCATCGTACAGGAGGAAGAGATTGAGGAAGACGTCGACAGGCTCCACGTCTGGCTCTGGTGATAAGCAAGAGGAGGTCAACGAGATAACTCTTGTTGCCACTAATATTGTCAAACCAGAGCCACTGATTATGACGCAGGAAAGTGGTGAGAGCTTGAGACGTCCTATTAACACCAGCACTGAGTCACAAGGGAGCATCGACGAAGATCAAATATCAATCGTGAGTGTGAATTATTTTCACTGGGATTGAAAAATCTTGTCCAGTTGATTAATTCATTAATTTATTCATCCATTCGTTCATTCGCCTCTTTTTCAGATGAGCAACATGGAGAGCAGTTCAGCAACAACCCCAGCACAAAGTGAGGGCTCAATGCAGGACGTGAGTCAGCAATCAGGTACAAACGTTGGACAGAGTTCACTATCAGCCGGACAGGCATCAGCCCATCAAGGTAGAAAATTTTTATCTCATTTGTTTTATTCATTTTATGTAGAAATCCCAATAAACGACAGCCAAATAAGTCATTGAAATTCAATGAACGTCGTTATTACATCCAGTCGCGCAGTTAATGTACAAACAGGGATGAAAAAAATTGATAGAAGAATTTTTTATTGGAGGAATTCCAGTTCGACGTGAAGTTATTGAATTAAATTTTGCATATCTGTTAAATATCGAGTGATATAACAAATTTTAGAGTTATCAATTATTGTTGTAACTAGTATAAATTTAATTGCCAAATTTCTCAGATAAATAAATTCTTTCTGTTAATTTTTTCATGCGTGAATTCCCGTGTCACATCCTCACCCTGGAATTCCCCGAATTCTGTACCTCGTGCGATTATCAACTAGTCGATTAGTTTCCCGCATGTCTCCGACAATTTCATTTGTGTAATATATGCTGGCACAGATGCGTTCAAGTATGTTGCACATCGGAATCAGCAGACGTTTGACATGAAAATAGAGCGATTCGATAAAATGTAAAATTCAAATTAAAAAAATCCTGGAAAAATCACATTGCGCTGGCACACAGATACATAGCACACCTGAATATCGAGTGATCGTGAATCATCGAGTGTCTATGTGTGCTTTCCCTCCAGCCATAATCATTCCACTGAGAGAAAAAAAAATATTGTCAATCCTCTAAACAATTCATCGAAGCCATTCACGATTCAAAAAATTCGAAATTCCCCCAATCTCCCCTCGAACAATATCAATGAAAATAATTGATCTGTGCTTGATTATGTATCTGTGCCATGCCATATTCTTATCATTTCCGTTTTGAGAGTCAGGAGAAACTCGAGATTTACTCTCGCTGAAAGCAAATGACCAATAAAAAAAACTCAAGAATGTTTAAAAAAAACTGAAATAAAATAAAAACCTCGAAACCAAAGCTGAAAACACTGAGAAATCCTAAACTTTAACTGTAACAAAAATAAAACAAGAAGAATAGAAAAAGAGAAAAATTGAATTGGTCTGTTCCACAGGATTGCAATGGACAATCATGGAGCACACGTATCCACGTTTCGCTCTATCCTCGTGTCAAACGAATCTGTCGATCCAAGCATCATCAGCATTCACGACCCCCGAAATAACGGCATCATCGAGCATCAACGATCAGTACCCTGGTACAAATGCACCAGGATCGAGTTGTGCTTTAACGAATTACACGAGTCCAACGCACGGAGGTCTGCAGCCATCGTCTGGTGGCCCATCGCCATCAGGCCAATGTTCAAATACATGTCAGAGTCCCTGTGCCAGTCCCCAGGCAACAGTCAAGAGAAAGAGATCAACGAATCCACAGGCTGATGAGAATTTTATCAGAGCACTTGATGCTGTGCGTTATGGTGGCATTGGTTTCTGCAAAGCTGCCAGGATGTTTGGTGTCAACAACAGAACACTCTGGCTCGAGTACAAGAAGAGGGGATATCCGAATAATCGACCGAGTCTCAAGTCAAGGGTCAAGCAGGAAGCACCAACGTCACCACCACCTGCACCACCTTCACAGCCTGTCAACTCTCAGAGTCCAACCCCAATGGGCCCTCCAAACACACCTCACAGCACTCACAATACTCTCAATACTCATACTATGCTCACAGCACACAGCCCTCACATGCTCAGCAGTTACGTCGACACCAGGCATAATGATTACTCATTACCCAACACCAACATGCCCATCAATCTGCATGGGGTTAATTACAATGCCATGTGAAATGATGCGTTTTCTTATGTGTACAAATAGGACGAGCTCTCGGGGGACAGTGGAGGGTAATCAGTTTTTTTTTTTGATTTTTGTGACTCGTTCGCCACTCAAGGGGAAATTTTTCCAAAAATCGACTATTGCCATTCCACTGACTCCGGGGATTTTCTCGATTGAAAACTTGTAGATTTCATTCACTCGTTCCTTCTCATTATTTTATTTTCGTTCGGTGGATATTGAGGAAATGACCTTCGTCGAAATTGATAGGAAATTCTTGGATGAAAAATTCTGGGATTTTATCCCTTTTCATCCCTTTTTATCCATCGATTTTAATTTGATTTTTTTTTTTCAATTCATGATTTCTACTCCTCCACTAAAAATAAAACCGGTGTCACGGTGAAGTGGTTAAAAAAATGAATGCAATAAATAAATTCAATGCATTTGTCTTTTTTTACTGCTTTACTATCGAGTTCTCTTCAGTTTTCTTTCTTTCGTGCTTAAACGTAGGTGATAGGATCCGTAGGTGTATAAAAATGATGGAATTCTGTAAATAATTTCTCCTGGTGATTTAATTTAATGTCAGCTGTAATTCACTATTCCACATGTCGTACGCTGGAGTATTTCATACTGTGTATTGTTTACCAGTTTTCGTACGTTGATAAATTCGACTTTTTAAAAAAAAAGAAAATGCGCCTACTGTAAGTAGCAATGTTGAGTCGACATTGATTTTTTAGAGGCCACACGATCAAGAATTGACTGAGTTCACTCGAAGGTCGATCGTTACTCTATATAATAATTAAATACAATAATTCTAATGAACAAGTATTACAGGAAGAGGTATTAAACGAAAGAGACATGAATAACTGATTTAGGAGATTCCGTTCATTTCATTTACCTGTCACTATTGTTCCTGAGTATTGATCAGTGAATTGATCATCGAAAATGACAATTCCCTGATCAACGACGTTCAATAATGCTGACAATAAATAATCGTGATTAGTCGCACCTCTTGAATTCAGTTGCGTAATTATTTATTAATTGTAATGGCAGTTTATATTTAATAAAAATTAAGAAAATCATGAAACTCACTACATTTTATGCATCAAATATTTTCATTCCCAAGGTCCTCTCATTTTTACTAGACGCATTAAGAGTTCAATTTAAAAATTCAACAATAATTTTAATAGATTTTTTAAAATAAATACTCAGACAGAGTCTCCAGAGTCTTCTCCAGAGAGTTGACAATAAATAATGATTCCAGACTTTGAATTGATTCTTGCAGCTTACCAGGGCAAAGTAGGAATAAAGAGGAGTCGACTATTGCTGATGCGTCAGCAGCCCCGAGTGAAGAAGGACCTGGAGCCAGGACACCCATCCCCTGACAGTGAGCCAGGATCACCTAGGATCGTCCAGTCTCCTCACCCAGTCACTCCAATCCTGAATCTTCCAACGTCGAATCCCCAAGACACCGAGCCCAATCCTTCCAATCAGAGCCTCCTGACCATGACAACGTGTACAAATCTTCTGACTGTTCCCCAGCCCTCATACCTGGTGAAACAGCACTCCCATCCTCTCCTCCCAAGTCAGCAGCAAGGATCATCAGGTAATTACAGTGGCTGGATGCAGAGACAGCACTCCAATCCAGAGTATCCTGGAAGGACGTCCAGCCCCAGCATCTCCGTCGATCCATTACCCAGGATCAAAATCGAGGGAGGACCTGGGGATGGCAAGGACGGCAGCCCGTCCACTGGCTTGAGGATCATTCCTGCTGAGTTACTCAGGAGCTCGTCGACTCCACAGGTAATTCAAATATACCATCGGGATGGAATTGCATTTTTAATCATTGCCGAATCATTTGCCCCTGCAGATGGGAACGAGCTCAAGTTCGTCAGAGCATCGATCCAGGGAGGGCACCAGTGATCAGCGTCTGGGGCATTGCCCAGTTCAACGTCCTGGTCCAGCTCTCGGATGCAATCACTGTTGGAACACTGTTGATGCTCATGGTCGCACCCTCAGACGTAAAACCAAGTATCACTGTCCTGAGTGCCAGATAAATCTCTGCATTGTTCCCTGTTTTCAAGAATTTCATGAACGTCCACGCGACAATTCCATTGTTAAGACACTACCAAAAACTAGCTCAATCTAATGACTCTAGCGATGTGAATAAAATTTGCATATCACTGTGGCTAGAATCAAAAAGGAATATCCTGATGAGAGTGGAAAAAGCTGAGGCAAAATGGAATATCTAAATACGAAAGAAATGAAATTTTTCTTGTACAAAAGCCCAATGTCCACATTTTCTCAGCTTCATCTAGAGTTATGTGGAGAGGAACTGAATAATTCTTTTTTTATTTCAAACGATGAATGATAAATTTATTTTTCTCGTAAAGTTATTAATTTTCGTTTTATTTATTCGTACATTACAAAATATATTTATTGACGTTTAATTTTTACACGAGAGGGATAATGAATTTATAAGAGGTGAGGAGAGCCGTCCGAATTTTTTCAATAAATGTTAGCAGCACGTCAATACGAAATTCCACACAATTTTATTTTTACGACTGAGTATAACTTGAGTGCAGACTAGAACGAAAATAATATTTCAGACAGAAAAAAAAACATCTACAAGTTGATTAGGATAGGGACAGAGAACGGGGATAAAATTTTCCTAGAGCCCTCATGATTAAAAAACGAATCATATCACTTATTGATCTATTGAGAACGTCCAAGGAGACGATTCCTACGATAAAATATATTTTTCCAACTAAAACCATCGACTACCGCTGGATTAGTACTCCAATTTCCAATCTGAGGAGGATAATCGAGATAATCAAACTCCTGGTCTCACTAAATTCTTTCACGACCCCATATTCTCCTTCTAATTCATAATTAAATTAAAAAACCATTTCTAACTCCACAAGAATCATCTCCCTTGGACCCCCAAGAAATTTTCGAGATTTTCCTCAGTGATCCAGAATCCTGAGATTACCCGACACAATTTTATTTTCTAAAATCGTGCCAGAGGGTAAATCAATTCGGTCCCCATGATTAGCAATGATAATGACAGTTCCTCTGAGTGAGACATCCCTGCCAAAAGTGACATCCCCAGAGACAGTGAGATGATCTAGTTCACACAAATCAGGAATGGTGCTGAATCTCCTGAGGAACTCCTCAACCTTGGCAAAGTGATTGTCCCCAAGTTTGATAAGGGGAGTCCCCGGGAACATCCTCTGAGGACTCATGAGCAACGATCCATTCCTCAGAACATACAAATTGCTTTTAACGAGCATGAGATCAGAAGTCTTCTTGACAGGTAAAAATCTGCTGCGAGATACATGAATGCCAATGGACCTCTCGAAGGACTTCATGGCAGCTCCCACAGCGGTTTCCAGTTGAATAACATGAATTCCAGTATCAGAGACCTTAGGATTGACAATGATCTCCAAATCCAGGGTCTTCTCCTTGAGAATTCTCTCAATGGCACTGAACTTAACCCAGAGATTATTGGTATTGAAGAACTTGAATTTCTTAACGGATTTGAATTCGTCGACGTGCTCCTTGGGTACTTGTGCGATCTCGAGGAGTCGTAATTTATTATCGTACTGTATAAGAGTCCCTCCCTTGACATCGGCTCTTGTCTTGTCAGTGACTTCCATAACGAATTCGTGAGGCTCAGTGGTGGGGTTCAGCAGGAGCTTGAGAATTTTATGGTCAACAGTTGCCCCCAGGTTATCGATGTTGGATATGAAGCAGTATTGCCTGCCGTCCTTGATGAATTCATCGAGAAGTCCACAACGCTGGAGGCTCTCGTAGAAATCACCATGTCCTGGAGGATACCAGGCCTCGAGCTCCTCGTTGACGTCGCAGTTTCTCGCCACTGGCAGCAGTGACTCCTTGTTTATCCTCGGATGACAGCTCTGATTGAATGTCTTTATGATAACGTCGAAACCTTTGTATTTTCGGATTATTCGCTGAGTATCTGCGTCAGTGTTGAAGGAGTTCATCAGCACGAGAGGAACACTTGCTCCGTATGCCTTGTTCAGGTGCTCGATCTGCTGAACTGTTAAATCGAGAAATGTCAGATCATTGCGAACGACTATCGAGGATTTTGGACCGTGACATCCCATGCTGGTACCCAGGCCACCGTTCAGCTTCACCACCACCAGTTTGTTCAACATGTCGCGAATTTCCTCGTTCGTTGGCTCCTTCAGGGAGTCGTAATCCCTGATTGCGTCCTCTGGAAGCTTCTGGATCTGCTCCCATACCACTGAGGGGCCCGAGTCCTGCAGGAACCTCTGGAAGAGCTTCGTAAAACCCGCGAATTCGTCGTGGAATTCCTGGCGGAGGTGCGGTGGTGCTGTGTTCTCCAGCTTCTGCAGCTCTGCTGCGAGCTCATTCTCAGCGTCTCTTTTCGTTCTTTCTCGGAATGCCTGAGTGTCTGAGGGAGATCTGCTGTGCCCTCTTGACTGGAATTCAGAGGAATTTTGGGGGAACGGAAATTTAAATTAAAAAATTTAATTCTGGTGGGGAGTTTTTTAATTTATTCCTCAAATTTCAATGACAATCACTTCCCAGACTTTTGAGACATGATCTTTTTTTTATTTTTATGGAATAATCACATTGTAAAATCGGGTATTTTATTAATTCTTTGATGATTCGAATAGAAGATTAAATATGTGATTTAAAAATAAGGAAAAATAAAAAAAATTCTCGCCAAAATCGTAAAAAAATCCGCTAGAATCGAATAAAATCGACTAGAAAGCGGAATTTACGTCTAACATTTTTCCTACTTCAGGAATAAAGTCACATGATTCTCCAGTTACACAACTCTCAACAATAACAATCTGGAGAATTCTGGCGTCACGCTCTCGAATGATTTTAATAATCACGTAATTGCGAACATCTCTAGAATCTAAATAACTGAAAAATGTCAACTGTCAATTAAACTTCAATATCACTATTGAAAGTAATAACAGCTCCTGTTTACTCACGCGAAGTAAATACTCCATGTCTGAATGGCTCGATGGAAGGAAAACGACTGATTCAAAATTTAATCTAGAACTAGTTAACGGTGTGCAGCTGTTGAGACTCTGGACAGCTCTGATACAAGACCCATCCGAGGAGTCAATTGCGTTATGTATGAGTTTTGTTATCAGTAAATTCAGTATCAGAGTTTTTGAGGTCTCTTAAATTTTCCGAGCATAGATACGCGCCAAACGCCTCATCATTATTCAAACGGTAATTATTTACTGGATTAATACGTACATCGGGGATTATGATGTCATTGGGGAAGTGTTTGCCACGCGGAATATGCGGATCGGTGATGGATTTGTTTATTATTTATTGGTTTACCCGTTAAAAGAAATTTACTTTTGTGTTTCGTCACTTGACACGTTCTTTGTGTCAAGGTCTTATTATTTATCACCGGATTCAGCTCTGCAATTAAAATGTCGAACGGTCACGCTGACATCTGAGATTATTGCGATCTATTATTTCCGCGATCTGTCGGATTACGTGCAATCGATTTTTTTCAACCGATTTTTACTGCGGATTTATGGGAATATCTCAGTTGTAAAACTCGGGTATCACCTGGTCAGGAAGTATTTTTTATTTCTCGGAAAGAATTCTTCACCATTTTTTAAAAAGACACAGTGAAAAATGAAGAAATAAATATGAACTAACGTTTTCGGTTGTTTTAGGTATCTCTGTGGAAATATTTTGGATAGCTCTCTTCTCTTTCTTCTAGACTAGACATTGGCCTCTGACAACTGATAGAGAATTCACATAAACTCACTGATAACGATGGAGAAACGACAGTACGATAATTATATATTTTTAGATGACAGTTGTTCTAGGGGCTCTGCAGCTTGGGATATTTTTATCTCTACTTGAGCCACGAATTATACCCTGGACACTTGACGTTCATTGAAATGGTAATAACTCATTGAATTGGTGATGGAATTGAATAATTTTTTTCTATTACGAGAGATTCTCCTTAACAGACTGGACTTTCATTTTTCTATTGTGACTGAATATATAAAAAATAGATTACGAGATCCACTTGGCTGTGAATTCAGTCCTATTTTTATGATAGATTATGGTAACGATATTATATATTTTATTTTCAATTCTCATTGAATTTTTAACAAATATTCTAAGCATTTACTTATTTCAGGTGTTTTTCCTCTGGAGAAATATTTTTTCCTCAATTATTCTACGTCTCCTTTCTTTTTCCTTCAGGGAAAAAACTTTCAGAATAAACCCACGAATACCATTAAAAAATAATAATTCTCCAGAGGATGTACTGAGATAAGGAGAAATTCTGATAATTTTTTAAATTTTATCTACTCGAGGAAAGTGATAACGTCCTCCCTCAAGTCGAGATTGATTTTCTTAACGATCGACTAATCTAGTAAACTATTGATTTTGAGAAGAAATGGAACATGACTTTTTTCCTCGGGAATTTAATTTCCTACAAAAAATTCTTATGAGTTTTTCCTCGTTAGTCGACAGTTTTCGAAATAAACCGGTAATTAACCAAAATGTTGAATTGGACTCGTCTCGTGAGTGACGAATAGAGGTTAAATGGTTACTTATTAGAATATTTATGTTGTAGTAATTAGAGAGTCTTGAAATTCTTGTCTCGATGGGATTACATTTATCAATTGACCTTCTGATCCCCTAGAGCCCAGAGAAATAGACTTCGGAGTTGGAATTGATGTAATGAACGCTCTCGTCATTTTCTCGAGCAAGTGAAAACATGTTGACTCCAGAGGAATAATTACTCGAGAAGTAGTCAATAAAAATCACCTTTTTATCGTCGACAGTCAGCATTTTTCCTTGGATTGATCGCTAGGACTTGGGATCTCGTAAAACAGCTGTTCACACCTGTCTGGTCCTCACTAACTCGACCTCTAATTTTGGTGAAGGTCAGAGCATCTTTCGGCGCTGAAAAATTTTCTACTCATTTGGCACTCGAGTCTATTCTATTTTTAGAAATTTTCATCTATTTTCGAGGGGAGATGGGTATTTGGGTTCAATTTTTTACAATGTGCACGAGAACTCGTCAGGGAAATTGTTGATGCACCAGACACAAGATGTCGCAGAAACGAAAATTCAATTTAATTTATTTTTAATTCATTTTATTTAATTGTTTTTGTACATTTTTTTTTGGAGGGGTACCCCCAAAATTGAATTAAGAGGTCAGGTATTTTCTGCCATACAGCTGGGCTTTTTTCTCGAATCCCGTGGAATTTATCGGGGAGTTTATCTTGTAGAACGGATTCATCGAATACTGCAATTAAAAAATAGTTCTAATGAGGAAATAAATTGACTATTAAAAAAAATTAGGGTTGAATCAGAAATTGATTAGTTGAGGTGAAAAGTCTTGCCAGCAAAATTGGAATTCAAATTTATGAATGCATTGATGTACCTTTATGTAGGTCTCGTACATCTCATTGAAAAAATTTTTAATGCCATCGTCATTCTTGGTATCGTGTACCATGAGAAATCTAATCTGAGTGGCAGTGACGAATGCACTGACGAACCACTGATTGAATTTATCAATTACTTTCAGGTGCATATTCGTGCTTCTCCATTTATTCTCGTCCACCAGATCGAGAGCTGCATGAGCTATGAACTGATTCAAATGAGCATGATCTTCTTTCTGAAAGAAAAAATAGGATAAAAAGAATTTCAAGTAGAATTCACAGACATCTCATCGACGAATTGTTTCATGGATGAAGTCATTGCTTTTTTATTTAAATAAATGATAAATGATAGATACAAATAATTGTTTGTTTACTTTTGTGTCTTTGCTGGATCCGCAGAACTCAATCTCGAAGAGTGGATTATCCTCAGTTCCAACGATGACGAAATAATAATTGGCAGACATTTTCCAAATTTCCACTGAGTGTCAAACTCCCATTGTTTAACTGTCAAAGCTGAAAGTTTGACACTTCACTGTTTATTCCAGTGAACGCCTTGAAGTTAGCTAGAAGTTAACCTCAATTTCAGAAATGCTCGGCTTGCAGACGCTTTTCACGAGTTCCAGATAAACAATAAAGATCAAATAAATACCAACAAATTGACGTGACCAAGGGATAGATTGTCGATCGAACAAATGCCCATGAAGTGTAAATTCACAGAAGGTAAAAACGGTGAATGACGAGCTCGATGAGAATTCAGATAATGTCTCTGCAATTATGTGAACAGGTGAGAAGGTGCTTTGTTTCCATGGGCCACTCATCTACGAGGCCAAATGCCTGAAATCATCGGTATCCAAGGAGAAGCAGGTTAAATACTTCATACACTACGCCGGTTGGAATAAAAAGTGAGTTGTCTTCATAAATTAATTCATCGCAAAAACAATCACTCGTAAAAAATCCGGGAATCATCGATGAACTCGCTAGATTTTCCTCAGTCAGCGTTTTTCCTCGAGAACGATTGATCTGAGGTGGAAACTGTAAAGACATTTTTTGTAGCCGATTCAATTTCCCAGAAAAATGGTCTTTTCTGGTTTTTTCCTAAAACCAGCGGTTTGTGAGATTAATTGATCTTTAAAATGCGAATCCGAATCCGTCAATTTGTGATTTTAGTTGGGATGAGTGGGTGCCGGAAAGTCGTGTCCTCAAGTACAATGAGGCGAATGTCCAGAAGCAGAAGGAAGTGCAGAGGGCCCATGATGCCCAGCAGTCGACCCAGAAGGGAAAGAAGGGGACTTCGGTGGTAAAGACCACAGGGAGGAAGAGTGATGTTATCAAGGACAAGGGCTCAGAGAGTAGGGCAAGCACGCCGGTGCCTGGTAGTGATAAAGTCTCCACGAGAGTCAATAAAAACAGCAGTGGATCTGTCACTCCTTCCTCACATGACTCTTCCTCGGACGCTCCCAGGAAGAAGCGAAGCAGGATTGATCCCTCCGTGGAAACCGAGGAGCAGTTCTTGACGAAGGTCGAGGTGAAGGTTAAACTTCCTGACGAGTTGAAGCCCTGGCTCGTTGACGACTGGGATGCCATCAGTCGACAGAGGAAATTAGTCACTTTACCTGCCAGGCACACTGTCGACCAGATTCTCGATGATTACGTGAAGTTCAAGACCTCTAGCAAAACTAATACCCCTAATAAAGAGAGTGCTGTACTGGAAGTTACGAAGGGCCTTCGAGAGTACTTCAATGTCATGCTGGGGACGCAATTGCTTTACAGATGGGAGAGACAGCAGTATGGGGAAATAATGTCTGAGAAACCAAATACACCGCCCAGTCAAATTTATGGGGCCTCACATTTACTGCGATTGTTTGTTAAGCTTGGAAATATGTTGTCATATACACCCTTGGACGAGAGGAGTATTCAACTTCTGCTGTCCCACATCCACGACTTCCTCAGGTATCTCCACAAAAATAGTAGTGACTTATTTAGCCTCCAGGACTACGGCGCAGCTCCACCAGAGTATCACCGAAAATGTGGATGAACAAACGTAATAAATATATAAAGCCCATTTTCGTAATTTTTTAATGAATGAGAACTAAATGTGTTAGCCGACAATTCATCGTATGACCAGAATTTCTTTTTCTCTCTGCGTTGAATCATTGAGAACTTTAATTCCCACGGAAATTACTATTTCGTCCTGACACACGGCTCACAAATTTTTTCGTTTTTCCCACGTTGTGACAATTGCTAGATTAATTAAATAATCAAGACCCACGAAAATATGACCACCCGCATCCCAATTCGTCTAATTTTGTACATAATTTTGAAGAATAAAAAAAAACTACGACTTTCATTTCTTAATTTGTGATTCCTAAAAAATTGATTGTATCTCGTGATTGCGTCAATGTCAACCCATTAAGAGAGATTATTCATCAGATGAAAAAATACAGACCAATCACCTGTCTACTCTTTCAAAATAGCACTTTATTCTGTTCTTCGATATATTTAATTACAATATCACCTCCTCCATTCGTCTCATGACAAAAAAAAAAAAGATTATGCGAAAATAGCGATTTACACTGCATCTTTTGTACAATTATATTCTCTATAAAATTTTTGCTCAATATAAATGAATTTCTCCCTTATTATTCTCTAAACAGTTCAACATAAACGATTGATTAAATTGTGATGATCCTGTTTATAACATTCTGGATAAAAAATAATTGAAGTATGTGTGAGAATAAAAAATATATCTGTAATAAACAAGATAGACTGGGATGAACAAGTCTTCGATAAAGACGAGTAAAAAATTAATTCCCCTCGTAATCTGAATTGGCGATTTCCATCGAAGGATCATTGATTCCCTAGTGATTTCTAGAATTCCACGAGACCCAATCCCAGGCTGACAGCCACGTCGAATCAGATATAAAAGAGGCCTATCTCACCGGAGATTATGAGATTATTAACGAGCAATTACAGATAATACATTACTGTCAAAAATGTGAAAAATACATAAATCCTCTCAGCGACGATAACAACGCGAAGATTGTGACCTGGCGATACTGTCAAGTGCTTCAGCTTGACATAATCTTAACATGCAAATACCCTAGGATGCGTAATAATTCCTTCATAAATCTCTCAAAAATTCCCCTTCACCTCCCCCATCCCCAAATATATTTTTTCTAATATTTTCGCCATTATCTAACACATTTTAACATTTGGTTTTTACAATTTCTCATTTTTTTTTGTGACATGAACACTGAAACAATCAACCGAATCCCTCACTTTATGCGATCGACCGTAGAAAAACATTTTCCATAACTCCTTATCACTTTATTCTACTAGACATCATGAAAACTAGGGGTAAACCTTTTTTTTTCTATTTCTCATGCAATTGACAACGAGGAATGTCAAATTTACTTATTCAGACTGTAGTTTTCCACCAAAATTCTAATATCCTTCCCAAAAATTCTGTAATCCCCCAGCAGGATCGACTGCAGTTTGAAAAAAAAATTACTCATTGAGACAGCAAGTGCGAACGAGTGCATTGCAGACAGCATAAGGATCACAGTTACTGCTTGGTCTTCTGTCCTCGAGGTATCCCTTCTTGTCCTCAGCGACACCCCTGGGGATGCGAATACTGCAGCCCCTGTTGGCAGTGCCAGCACTGAAATCGTGGATACTGCTAGTCTCATACTTGCCAGTGAGACGACGCTCATTGTCCTTTCCCCCACGTGGATCATACGCCTGGATATGACGAAGATGCTGCTTGCTGAGCTTCTCAATGGCCCTATTGATCTCGGCGATGCCACCATCCTGTCTCATGAGCTTCGTCGAGAAATTAGTGTGGGCTCCAGCTCCATTCCATGCACCATCAACTGGCTTGGGGTCCAGGGTGGCGATCACTCCGTACTCCTCAGCAATACGGTGCAGAAGGAAACGAGCAATCCACAGATCATCACCTCCAGAAATTCCCACGCAGGGGCCAACCTGGAATTCCCACTGCGATGGCATGACCTCTGCGTTTGTACCAGCGAGATTGACACCGGCGTAGAGGCAAGCCCTGTAGTGTGCCTCGACGATTTCCCTTCCAATTACTTTATCCGCACCTACACCACAGTAGTAGGGACCCTGGGGTCCTGGGAAGCCGTTTTTTGGCCAGCCCAGGGGTCTTCCATCGAAATCTAAGAATGTGTACTCCTGCTCGATGCCGAACCAGGGCTCCAGCTCCTTAATTGCTTCCATCGCTTCGTTACACTTGTGACGGAGATTCGTTCTCGTTGGGGTCTTGTCGCTGTTCAGGGTCTCACAGAGGACCAACCGGTTGTGACCTCGGCGGAATGGATCCCGGTAGATTGCCACTGGGTACAGGAAGATGTCAGAATTCGCACCGTCTGCCTGGTACGTCGAACTCCCGTCGTACGTCCACCATGGAAGCTCTGTAATTAATTTTCTTTTACTCTACTTTCATATTTCACATATTCAACTGAAAAAGTCATTTTAATGTAATTTAATTCAATTAAATCATAATCCATCGGAAGAGATAAATAAAATTGTAGAATTAGTTGAATATTTTGGGATATGAAAATTGAATTGGAAAACATTGAGTGAAAGCCTTGTACTGAACGAGTCAATTTATCTTTCAATTTCTTCTTGTACGAGACATTCACGGAGAAAGAGACTTTTTATTGATGACTTTCAAGCGCCGTTAAAAGTAATCCGAATATTCAATTGAAGCTCGTTGAGTCCCTCGGGCGCCCAATTAGTGGCTTTATTCAATTGAAATTAAAGGGGAATACCCTCTAAAACATTGAGTATTTATATCTCCCCAGTAATTTCATCAATTCCGCAATCCAATTGCCTACGCAATTCGCCACCCCATATATCCATATCTTTCCCTTCATTGACGCAAAGAATTGCATAATTCACCAATGGTATTTTACGTAAAAACATCAAACACACAAATTGCCGGGGATTTCTTTATCTCTGCGATACAGAAATTTTTTTTCCCCACTTTGATTTTGATAATTCTGTGAAATAATGGAGAACGCGTTGATAACGAGTGATACGAGACAGTGGAATTAATTCGCTCAGTTGTGCGAATAGAATGGCATGCCGTAAACAAAAATTTCCAGAGGCGAGATGAAATTTCGCAGTATCTGCCAAAGCGCCTGGTGTTTCGTCATCACTTTTTTTATAAATCATTTTCTCCGGCTTTCTACTGGCACATGTCGAGCTGCAGATGCTCGAGGGAATGAATCCAATTGGAAATTCTGAGGTTTTCCTATATTTTTATTGATTAATTGATCTGGAGATTGATAAAAATGCAGAATTAAAAATTTATTACCTGACGGATGTTTCGGCACGAAGTTTAGAGTTCTCGTTTTGGACCTCATGCCCTCGCCAGTTCCATCGATCCAGATGTATTTAGCCTGGACTTTGTCCTCGGGTTGGGGCAGATCCATATACCTGCCCAAAATTGTCTTATCCAGTGCAGCATTTGGAGAGTCTTTCAGCATAGACCTCGACATTGTCGTCGTTGTGCTGAAAAACATGATATCGTCGAAAAATATAGTAACGATTTTTACAGAATTCTTAGACATGTCGAACATTCTGGGGGAGTAAAAAATTATTCATTCAGTCCGTGACATTCTCATCGCTTTAATCACCTAGAATTAAACTCGTTACATTAATGTCATTAAACCCAAGGTGAGGTCTGGCTTTCTTCGCAATGTCTATTCAAAATAAAGTTTCTCCTCAATAAATATTCCATTCAATTAATTTATTCCCGCATGAAAAATGGAACAGATTCTTCAGTGGAAATTCATTTTTTTAAAGACTTGAATCCCCGTTCTTTCTCTCTGCAATTAAATCTGAATGCTCCCCTTGATTATTTTATTCCTCCTATGATTCATGATTCATATTTAGGCCTCGATTCTCCTCTCGCGGTAATAAACACATTTTTCAGTCTGATCACGCAGTGATTGCATGGACAATCCAACAAAGGGCGTATGGTACATCCCACACCCAGAAAAATAAGGAGATAATCGTGCATTGGCACTCTGGATGATTAAAAAGCCTTGGATAAATATTAAAAAATTGGTAGGCTGCCAAAAAAAACAGTAAACAATGATGTAGGTCATTTGAATTATTACACGCTAAATAAAAAATTCATTTCCTCAGCCCATGTTTGTCCATCGCTTCAGCTACATCTTCAGTTAATTATTCAATTATTGATAGCTCCAATTTATCAATTGCTCTTTATTACAGAATGTTTGTCTCTTTTCACAGCGATTTATTACCGATGATAACAGCGTTTCAGTGGTTTTGCGTCGATTCTACTGGAATCGAGGTGATTTATCGAGACAATCGTCGGGCCTTGAAATTAATATTGATAAAATTTATAGGAATATCGACACTGGAGAAATTCGAGAGAAGGTGAAGGTTCGGCAGAGAAATAATAATTTTTTTTTGGGGAAAAAAGTGTCGGGTAAGAGAATTATGAAAAATAATTGAAATTTTGGGAGACTTTTTTAATTGAAATCGTCGAGTGGATTTGCAAAATATTTTTTCCTCTCTACAATTTGAAACCCAAAACCAATTCAATTGACCTTGTTCATTTTACTTTCTACGAGGGACTGAAGGTGACGTTTTCAAAAAATAAAAAGTGTGAGTTTCACTGTTCTAAGTGATTCACGATTTCCTCCGACCATTTTCCGACGTTCTGACATCCTTGACAAGTCGATAAGACAAATTGCAAAATACCCACCTGATGCAACGACCAAGGCTGGTCCATTTTGGTTTAGCATTTGTGGATCGCGATAAGATTCCAGCCTCGCATATTTTCACCAAAACCCTGAAGCCCATTTTAACGGTTTAAATCCACCAATTGACCACGAAAATCTCAATCTCTTCGGTGAATTTTGGAATTTTTAAGGCAAACACTTTGGGAATTTTCCACGCAATCGTAATAATTTTTTTGGTTTGCGTTTAAACTTCAAAACAAATCGTGTCCTTGGGACGTGTGTCTTTCAGGGCAATGTTCTTGCACTAAGATACCACACGTCGACGAATGGAATATTTATATGGTGGCCATCTATCCGTCTGTCTTCGTCTTTCCATCTGTCTCTTTCTCCCCCACGACGTGCGGAGGCGCGCAAAATCGACAAGATTAACCATTTTTTAACGATTTTTCTAACTTATTTCGTTTTCTTCAATTTCAGGACATCATTCTCCAAATAAACACATGCCAAAGTGCACAGGTAAATTCCTCAGTGAAATTCATTGCATGCTAGAATTATTTTTCGATTTTTTTCTGAATTCAAAATGTTTATTCGATAATTTATTGAATTTAGGTTCACTTTCCACCCTAGAGGTTAAATGAACCTTTGAAAATTAAAAAAATACTTTCACTATTTTTTTTCGGTCGAAAATAGTGATAGCGTGAAAATTTCCTTGATGTCAATATTATTTATCTTGTTATCTTCTCCCACCTTTTTTCCAAGACCCATAAAAATGTTAACAATATGACTAGCGCATGCGTTTGTCAGCTTTATTTATAAATAATAAACGTGGGCTGGGGAATTGCGGTTTTTGTCGAGACAAAGGGAATATTCTCATGTTTCAATTTTTATAATCGCAATTTTTCAGAATATTCTGATCGGAAGACGGGATCTGATGCTGACGAAAAAATTCCGTGAGAATACATTTTTCGGTGATTACAGGGCTGCAGGCCCTTGAGCAATTCCATCAGATGTCCGGCTTGCGTGGAGAAAAAAATTTCACGAAAATTACCATCAAATGACGTAATGACTTTTCCCCAAAAAATTTCAAGAATTCCAGTGAAATTCGCGGGATTCAAGCAAGAAATTTTATTATTACCCATTATCTAATGCAAAATGTAATATGATATAATAGAATAGAAATTAGATTCAATTATATATTTTCCTTCTTTTAATTTTTGCAAGTTTTGAAAGGGCGGGGAAAATTTTTTGATTAATAATTGCAAGTGGAGATTCTTCAATATTATTAACAACAGTTGTTCATGTTGACTATTCATCTTTCCTTTCATGTGACTGGAATCGTGCCAACTCTCAGCACGTGGCTATCGCATGGAACTGCGTAATGAAAGGTCATGAGCTCCTCGGATAGATATTCCATATTGAGGGATGATTACTGATGGTGAATGATAATTTTCGATTCGAATTCAGAGAAATATTCAAAAAAACTCTCCAATATAATTCATTAAAAATTGCGGACCTGAAATCCGCTACATGTGACTTTGTTTTAAGGACGTGGAGAATAATAAGAAGAAACATAAAATATTTCTGGTCTGTCGACGATTATGCAAAAATAAATCGAAGCCTCAGATTATTCTGGAGATCTCGGTATCCTATAATTTCCTTTGGCTCATCGTTTTTTGTCGTTCGGGAATTTCAAATGAGAGAATTCATAAAGTGAATGTCAAAGTCATCACGTGCGAGACAGACGGAGAATTGTCGCAGATTTTATCTCATTTTCAATTATCAATTCAATTCAATTGATAAAATTATTTGAGAGGCCCTGATTTTCCAAGGAGATTCATTATCGAAATTATTTTGGTAAAATCCCCTCAATTTTATCAAATAAAAATGAAAAATAAAATAGAGAGTGGGAATAGACGAGTGGAAAAAAGGCCTTTGAGCAATCGATTTTGAAATTTTTGACAGAATAATTCTCTGAAGCTCAATTCCCTGGAAAAATTCCTGCATTTCGACACTTTCCCGCGTTATTTCTCATCAATAAACAATTGAAATAATTACGCAATGTCTTCTGTGAATTATTTACAATTATTTGTTATAAATGAAAAATACGATCGAGAGTCGGATGTCGTCGCGTTTTACTCCTTGAATCTCATTTTTTTCTCGTCGTCCTTAGCCTTGATTTTTTCTAATTAATACCTAGCAATCGAGACTAATATAGTCCCGGGCGTTAATTTGTTTATGAGAATAGAGAATTTTCATTTTTTGTACCTGTCGGTCTCCTTGAAGGTGACTGTGAATGTGTCCCTTCTACTTAAAAAAAAAACGAAAGTCTCACTCTCACTCTTTCACTCTCAATTGAGAGTTAAAAAAGCGCTTTCGCTTTTTTCCAAAACTTCTTCCAAATTCCAATAAATAAATGTCTCAAATAATTTTTTCTCTGATTCACATTAAATAAATTGATTAATTATTTAAAAAATCATCGGTATTTTTCCAGCTGTGCAATGACCCGAAATATCTACGGATTATGTGGGTATCGATAGTTTAACACCAGTGCGATAATTTGAGTGGCAAATATTAGATGAAATTTCAACAAATTGGTCTTAATGTTGTTTACCCACTCACTTTATTTGCGTGCATGTGCATTCAACTCGTCCTGCAATTCGCATGTGCGTGCAAACGGTCGGATTACAAGTTCAAACTAATTACAAAGTGCTCATGAATTCCTAGAAATTCAATCCACCGTGTAATGACGTGATAATTAGTCTCATGAGTCTATCCGAGTAATTTTTGTCCTCGATTTTCCTTATCGGGCCTGATCAAAAGCCATTGATTAGGAAGAAATTTATATCGCTAAATCGTGGCATCGTCACGTGTTTGAGGGGCTGTCGACATTACCCTAATCGTGATCAATTGTAAAAATTCCGATCTCAGCGTATGTCGAGGTCAAATCACCTGATAAATCGATGATTACGCGATATTCGTATCTGCCCTACACTTCACTGGGAAAAAATAATTAAATCAATTGATTTAAAATGAGTCAATTAGCAATGAGTGAATTTTTCAGGGAATAATTGAGAAGCAAGGAAATAAATCAGCGTGACTAATATAAATAAGTGACAAATAAAAAAGAGTAAGAGACATTGTTCGTACAAAGCATGACGCAGGTGCTTTGTTGCTCCGGGTTTTTCTTTGTTTTATTTTTATTGTTTTTTCTTTTCAAACATGTCGAGTCTCCGCTGCTTAAAATCCGAGATTTATCAGTGGAAACCGAGGAAAAGGCGCAATTTTTTCTTTTCATTCAGGAAAATTCATTTTTAGTCACAATAATTATTCAACAAACGAAGATTTTCCACTAAATTTCAATTTCAAATCCAAATAAAATCACCAAAAAGTGATATGATAATAGATGTGAAAAGGAAATTTAATATTTCTTGTAAAAGTGGAAGAAATTGGAAAAAATGAGGATAAATCTGCTGAACTCACCTGTTCGGCGGCTAGTCTGACAATAACTTGACCAGATCTCCCGTGATACGATACGTCGACGATGGACGATGGTTAACAACTGGGATACTGTAACTGATAACGCACAGGACAGCAATACAGCGGCATCACAGCTCCAGCAACATTTATGTATGAAAATGGAAGGAAGCAAGTGGTAGATTTCTCCCCCTCAACTATCCAACAACCACATTGGGCCAACCTTGGCTGCACTTCCATGACATAATCGATGATTAAACCTGAGCAAACTGATCACCCACTGCTCCAACCACCGGCTCTGCGTGCAACATCACTTGTCCTTGTTCACTCCACTCTTCGGTTTGTAAATTCAACCCCCTACCAACGTACCACCACTTTTCGTCTATCCACAAATTCAATTGACATGCTCATGCACTCGACGACTCAGTCCCCTTGCATGACTTATCGTCATTATCATGTAACAGTCATCAAATATTGACTCGAGAAATAATCTGTCTATCCCGTCAATTTGTAGATAAAAGTTATAAAAAATTGTGGAAATATCATGGCTAATTCTTCTCACAAAAAATTTCTGCATGCGTCTTCAGGGGTTCTTTATTACGTTTAAAAATATCTAATTTCTCATGAAAGCAATCATTTTAATTGTATATTGAACTCTTTTAAAAATTCTTTTGAGTTGTATTTTTGAAATAAAATCGACTGCGCATATAGCGAATTCTCAACCCGCGCTTTTCACCTTGACAAAAATTTTGAATTTATTGTGTGGGTTTAGGGTAGTACAAACTAATGACAGCTTCATTGTCCGCTCCCACGATTATGATCTTCCCTACTCCGGTGACATCCGCTCATAGTCCCCCTCAGGGCTCATTAAAAACATTTTCCCTTTAATTTGTGTCACGTGACTTGACTTCAGTCAAAGGATGTTGAGGGGAAAATTTTTATTCTGCCCATGAACTTCCAATGAAAACCTCGGGGAATGGCAAACAAATATCGAACGAGAATTCATTGAATTTGCGTCATTTATTAAATTTTAACGACTATGATTAATTACTTCAACTCTTTGGTGTCTCCTCTTCCCATGGCCGCGAGATCCTCTTATTTTCCCAGTGATCTGTATCGTACTGGAAATTGAGAGCGTGAGTCAGGGAATTTTTTCCTTGGTAAACAAAAATATTTTGAAAATTCATCGCAAATCTTTCGAGATATTTTCCTGTTTACTCGTTGCGTGAGTCTTTAGTTAAGACTGAAGACATAATTAAAAACATAATTATGGTAATTGCGAGGTGGAAAATAAAACGAGCATTTTATTATGGAATCAGAACATGAATGAGTCACACGGGTACTATTGACTAATTGTCCTCTCGTGACAATATCATAAAAAAAAGCCTTCAATTGAGAACTTAAACTATGAAAAATCCTATAAAACATCCAATTACCATCCCATAATTATTACGAGCAATTTATATAAGACCACTTTAATAATTGAAGGAAAAATATGAGAATGATCGGTTCATTGGGTTGAAAATTGGTAATAAATCGTAAGTAGTGGGAATTACCTCTTTGACGATATCATACTGCGCCTCAAGGGTAATTTCTTCGGCTTTTCTCATCGGGAGTCCCACGTCCTGCATTTTTTCTTGGGTCTGCTTTGTTTTTCTGTACTCATATCTACGATAAAAATATACTCGTCGTGTTAATTCAAAATCCGTTGGGGGATTGAAATTTATAGAAAATCTGGGATTGATCGTATGAATTATTACCGCAAATTCGTGAATTGCCCGAGTCCGAAGGAAGCTCCTATGATAAATAGCACGAAAGGAAGTCCCTGTTTCACAGACCTTTTTTTTGACAGTCTCAAGAGTGTCCCTTTGATGTTAGCCAGCTCCAGCTTCATCCTAGGACATGGAAAATTCTGGAATCGTTTGAAATAATTTCAATCAATGATTAAAACTATCAGAAAAAAATGAGGAACCACTATCCGGAATTCTCTGGAATAAATTTCCCATTTTTCTACAATAAAAAAATCGAAATCGCCTGATATTCGAAACGTCAGATCGTGCGGGGCTTAACTCACTCAAATCGCTACCAATTGAGCGCAAATAGTAATTGCCCGCATTATTACTCGTAATGAGAGCGTAATGGGGTACTCGGATGATCTTTCGGTTCCCTTTATTGACATCGTAATCCCGAAAACTGCATCGGATAAATCGAAAATATTTCCAATCAATTTGAAATTGCCATGACACCGGATATTGACAGCACTTGCCGGAAGTGACGAATGAAAATAAATCGAAATAATTCACATAAAATTTCAGAAAGGTACGGAATCTGTCATTAAAAGTGTATAAAATTGTTCACTCCTTTTCTCCTTTTGCGTGAAATTTTTCAATTTAAAGGAGAACTTTCCCCGGCGCAATCAGCTGATCGGTATATTTGGGTCATAGGGATTGCCACTGGAGAAATCGATGTTTTTAAACAATTTCGACTCCTCCGTTGTTATTTACAATTATCAAACACTGCAGGAACTCGGTTGAATAATCAATTATTGCAAAAACTCACCGAACAGATACAATTCACCAGAGATAATGATAATAGTAACAAAAAATCGAGAGCTGTCGACTTCACGTGTCTCGAATTGACGCTCACTTCATTCGATTTTCCCGAAAAAAATCAGCTGATGACTACACTAAAAGAAATCAATGATCAATTCCGATAGAAATTACGGGCACGTGATGAATTTCATAATTTTATTACTTCCCATCTATGAAATAAAATTATCTACAAATATATACAATAAAACATAACATTTGACTTGTAATTATCAAATATATTTCAGCCTCTTCAAATTATCCCTGAATTTATTTAGAGATTTTCGATTCCATTGCATTAATTGCTTGTAAATCTTTCTCTTTGTTGAAATTGTCGATGAACTGGTCGAGTTCGGCTTTTGTTGACGTGGTGTATGAGGGGATTATTTTCTGCACATCCTCCAAATATGTGGAAAAATTTTCAGCCTGATTAAACCAGTGGAACATTACCACAGGAAATGCAATGTAACCAACCATTCTGACTACCTCCAACTGCCAATTTCCCATTTTCACGTGAAACTAAAATTGAGTCAAATTTAAAAATGATGCGTCCAATGAATTAATTGAAAAAATCCACATAAACAATTGAGTGTAAAATGAAAATACAGAAAAGTCTAGTAATTTAAATACATAATACATAATACATAAATAAATTGAATTGATAATATATTTTTTTAATCAAAAACTGAGGTTAAGTCTTCATTTTGTAGGGAAGAGAAGAACGAATTCTTACCAACGACAAATTATCTCCAGAGAATAATTATGAGTCCCCTTTTTTCATACAATTTATTTTGTTCTGTTATATCCTGTTAGTAGGTTTTTTTTGTAGAAATTAAGGGACGAAATGATCTGAGGATCTGACAGGGGCAATAACACTGATTGTGGCTCCATCATGCAGTTCCACATGAAATCCATTCACTCTGCAGTGCATCCTGGGGTTTTCGAGTACAAAAACTGTTCGAGAGCTCTACGAATTCTTCATCATTCAGTGAACGATTCTATATAGTGATGCAGCTGGATCCAGTGACACTGTATCATTTTACAAAGACTGACAATTATTTATGTAAACAAATAAAATGTTTGTACATCGTGAATTGACGGAGGGGATTCATTGAGGGATTACAATCTTGGTGAACATAGAGATCATCATGTGGAAGTGTCATAAATGTGGAAAGCCTGTCTACTTCGGTGAGTAATTGTCAATCAGTCGACTTCATCCAGTAGTTTAAGATAATCTTGTATTAATACTCGATAAATAGTAATTAGACTGCAATAATTACCTTCAATTTACAACGTAAAAAATAAATGAGGGCGGAGATCCTTCGGGTGATAATCATTTTTTCACAGAACATCGGAGATTTCAGGTCAATGTACCGTCAAGGTTATCTCCACTCATGAATGCCCTTTTCATCTCGTGTGTGTTTTAATCAAACAATGTCTCCGTGTTTTAGCTGAGAGAAAACAGTCGTTGGGATACGACTGGCATCCTGAGTGCCTCAGGTGTGAAGAATGTGGTAAAAGATTAAATCCTGGACAACATGCTGAGGTAATTGTTAATAAACCGATTAAAAATCATAATCATATTTGTCTGTGACTCATTGGTCATTTTTAATTAGCATAAAGGAGTACCATATTGTCATGTCCCCTGTTACGGAGCTCTATTCGGTCCTCAATTATTTGGCCATGGGACGAGAGTTGAATCTCACACGAGTTTTGGTAAAAAGGAGCCCCGATCAACGCTTCCACGGTAAAATTCCAATTCTATCTTTTTTATTTTCATTTCCACGTGATAAAATAATTTTTTTTGGAATACCGCACGATAAAATTTCATTCATCCAATCAGACATTTTAATTTTTTGCACTTCAGATCGCATTTGGAGAATAAACTGAAGCTGTTCAACCAGTATTACGAAGGTAAAAGTGGTGGAATTCGAAGTCGCGAAGTGAATGGTCGGTTGATTCTAGAAGGAGCTTTAAGAATCTACTGGGGAGTGCGCGGAGTGATCCACTTGAAAGAAGACGACGATCAGCGAACAGTGGTAACAGCGAGGAATCGTAACTCCTGCAGGAGAAGTTATTCAGAAAAATCGGAAGACGAGGATGAAAAATTGGAGACTGCCCCCAAAGACTTGTCACCAACTGAGAGTCAGCTGGAGAGCGAGCCAAACTCACTTCCCACATCTCCAGATCACCTGAAGAGCTTGACTCTCCCGATGAAGCTAGACGTGAAGAACATGGAGCTGGATGAATTGGACGAGTTGCTCCAGGTGGAGAGAAAGATCGAGGATGGGGAAAAATTGTATCAAACAATGCCGGAGAGTCTTCCATCCTTGAGTACACATTCCAGTACAGACACCCCACCATTGTCGACTCAATCGAGTGTTGATAATAGTGATAAGGGAACAGCCAGTCCCCAGAAGAACGAGAGCATGAGCAGCACTCCAACCCACAGCATTGACTCCTCCTCTGGAACAGACACCCCAAATTTCCAAGGAACACCCAGCAGAAATGGTACCCTGAGGAGAGTGGAATACTTCGACAGTCTTGAAAAAAGTAACAATCGTTCCATCACCAACGACGACAGCTGGATCGAGAAGGGACTGAATAGGTCGATGTCAGGGCCTGATTGCCTCCAGAGGAACCGAGGGGACAGTGACACCGAGTCTGTCAATTCTCTGCAGTTCAGAGAGGACGACAACATGACTATGTCCACTGATAGTGGACTGGAGCTCGATGGCGTAGTCCTCAGGAGGAAACAGGGCAGCACTGCAATCAGGAGACGTCCTGGGGGACGAAGGCAGTCCAGGGGAAGGCTCAGGCGCAGGTGCTCCATCAATGGACATTTTTATAATCGAGAGACCAGTTTCTTCACTCCTCCTCATGGCTCACAGATGTCTGTGTGGGTCACTAGTCTTGTTAGCACTCAGGAGGTTATCAATTTGATGCTTGACAAGTACAAGGTCGATGCCAGACCTGCTAATTTTGCCCTTTTTGTCGTCAGGGATAATGGAGGTATTTCGATATCAATATTTAAGGCATGAGAGCTTTTTTAAAACGTCAATGCAAAAATATTATTTGATTGTTTTGCATTAATCAGAGCAGCGGAGATTGAGAGAAGATGAATATCCCCTGGAGGTCAGGGTCGTCCTGGGACCACATGAGAATGTTGCTCGTCTCTTCCTAGTCGATAAACTCTCAACCCCTGAGATCAGTTCTGATGTTGCCCAGTTTCTCAATCTTTCGTTACCTGAGTGCCATGGAATCCTCCAGAGATATCATTATGAAGAGGAGAGACAAATTTTGCTGATGAAAGAAAAGTAAGTTTGCTAACCATTATTTATTGCTAACAATTATTAATGCTCCAATCGAATAATTATTACTATTGAAAAACCGTTGATTTTTTTTATCAACCCTTCATGAAAATTATAATAATTAATGGTCGTTGAATATTTTTCATTTCAGGTACAAGGAAATGCGGCGTCGAATAAAGCAACGCATGGAAGACCTAAAAGTTCGGTTATAGATGAAAAATAATCGATTAATATTTTGTCGCAACGTATTTACGCGATTTTTTACGACTAGTTTTTTTTCAAACGAAATTATTAACATATTTGTTTAACGTTCCACTTAGGAAATTGTTTAAGCAGATAAGGCTAACGCATTTTTTTTTTTATTTCAACTTTTCTACTGTGAATTTTTACGAGTGCAATTTATGTTTAATGTCATGCGCTGGAAGAGGAATATTCCAATGTAAG
Organism: Fopius arisanus; assembly: GCF_000806365.1. NCBI lineage: Eukaryota > Metazoa > Arthropoda > Insecta > Hymenoptera > Braconidae > Fopius > Fopius arisanus. Next base: position 1,277,848 of record NW_011887765.1, on the reverse strand, counting down.
GCAGGCCACGTTTTTGTGTGATGGTAACGTGATAAGAACAAACAACATATCGGTTTTATTCGTTGGAAGAAAAAAGGCTTAAGAGCGACTAGCTCTGGTCGTTCGCTTGTAGTCCCATGTTTGATGCTCTTTTTCAAGTCGAGTTTTTTATATCGCAATTCTAGGTAGCTATTGGTTCGAGGCTATATGTGCCACAACTTCGTGTTTTTTAATTAACAAATTATTTTTAATCTATCATTAACCCGAGATCTGATGATTTATGATCTTTTTTATAGGCAAATTTTAGTCAGCTTTTATACTTTTTATTTTAGCCCGAGAATTTCAGACTGCTGTGAATTTAGCATTTTTTTACAACTTACTGAAGATAAAATTGCATGAGATTATTATTCTGTGTTTGAACGAAAAATGTAATGAGTTGAATTATATAATTCTATAAACCACCGAATTATATTCAGAAAGATATTTCCAGGTGAAATAATACTTGAATGTTTCAACGAAAAAAAATCAAGTATAAAAGAGGCATTTTTTGCAATTGAGAGCTGGATTTTTTCATTTTTCCATTACATTTACAATTTCAACTCAGAATTCGGTAGAAAATTAATTGCTTTTATAAAACGGACAAATAGATTAATTGACTTATTGAGTAGTGAGAGGAAATATTTTGGAAGCCGGCGTTGAGTCGACGGTGGAAGAGAGATAAATAACAAATAGTGATTTATCGATAAATGCAATACGAGATTAATCCACGATACCAACATGATCGAATTACAATAAAAATCCAAATTATCCACCAAATTTTTCAACTGAAATCTTAAGTTCTTCAAATTAACAATTTCACTGGAATATTCCATGAAAAAATAGAATTCCCCCATAATTTGACCCCCGATAAAATTGAGAATAATAAACAATTGATGCAGTGATAGACGAAATGGTCAACGAATTACGAAAGGGAAAATAAATGACTAAATAATTGTAATATACGACATTGTAATGCAGAACTGTACAAGTCAACTTTAGCATGAATAAAAATATTGTTTCTTTGTAACATCTCACCTGTAAATGCTCTTATTCCACGGGAAGCTGTGATGAAAGGAAAAAAACTGAAGAAAGAACAAACAACTCAGTTTTGGACAGAATGTATTTATTTATTTCGTTTCTTGTTAGAATAAGTAGAGTTAAAGTGGATCAATGCAATGTTATGCGTTAGTATGAGTAGTTTAAACCATTCATACAAGTCGCTAGGAACGAGTAATGTACTTTTTTTTTTTACCCACAACACCGAAGGAGCATCAGTCGCTCATTGCACGACACTGATATTTAAGTTAAACGTGTATTTTTTTTTTCATCAAATAATTATTTCATTTTAATTAATAACAACAATCATTATCTCCAGCACGAGATTTCATGAGAAATAATTCAATCATGAAAACCCGCGGCACTGCGCAATTATCTTTTTGCTATCCATCTTTGGCATTGCGGAATTTAATGGCCGATGTCCAATTAATTTATCCCTCGCAAATTGACAATTTCACTCTAATTATGATTTTTTTTTTTAAGCACAAGTGTTTAATCCAATCGATTTGCGCCCATTTTTTTGTTGCTATTTTTCGAGGTGAAATTGTCGATTCGATCTTCTCAATTAGTTTTTACTTATTTAACAGATTAATAATGGCCAAAACACTGGCAATGGCTTACGACGAATACTGAGAACTCGGTTATCACAATCTGGCAGAATGGGCCTTACAAAAAATACAATACGTGTTCACAGCATTATCTTGTGCCAGTGTGCAGTCCAATATTCATTACCGCGTACTTTATGGCTCTCAATTATTATTCTCTCCCCTCCGTATCGGTTAAATAAAACTTACTCAATAGTTTCTCACACGTGTTAATTTTTGAATTAAATCAGGTAATAATTAATTATAAAATAGGCCTGTACCGAGAGTTAAACAGATTTGAGCTTCATTTTTTTAGCGTCGTTGTTTCATAGTGCGTTGCTTTTATTTATTTAATTGTTTTTTTTTTTCGTTTTTTATTTTTCTCATTCCGTGCAAGCGTTACTTAATTCATAGCATACGACATTGCATTAGATGAAATTCAATAAGTTATGTTGGATTAATTTAATTAAGCCGTTCAAACATTCGACAATGTGATCAATTTTTTCTATAATAATTGGTGATCAGTGCGGGTTTCAACTTCCGTGATGTTTATTGTAAATAATTTGAGTCTTGGCACTGAAAAATCGAACTATTATGCATTTTCAATTGTGCTATTAAAAAATGATGTTTGAACAGGCTTAATTCATACATTTGACTAAAATCGTTTTTTGGTAGTTCGATTATCGTATCGAATTCCACCGCGAAATAAAATAATTCGCGACTTGCGTGCGTTCACATTTTTGTTAATTCCTCTCTCCCTTTTTTTCATCTAAAATTCGATGTGCTTGTCCTCAACAATAACAATTGAATATGAATTAGAAAAATAACATTATATCGTAGACAACAATCGGTTACAGTGTATATTTAGTGTAGCGTATTAATATTTATATATAATTTTTTTGTTGTTTCATTATTTACGCGACCATTGGCGCGAGGTGTTTTTGGTTTTCATTAATGAATCGATAGGTTTGTGGTAAATTTGGTCGTTGAGGGATTGTGACGGCATGGGATCGGATTTTGTGGTCGATCGGATAAACTATTTACTTTCGTTAAATAAATAATAATGAACAAATATAAATATTTCACCTCGCGTCATCGGCAATAATTGTGGACAGATTTGAGACGGTACGATAATAATCTCCCCTTCATGTCATTCTTAAAATTCCATTTGTCTCAATTACATCATTAATTTAAATAATCATTCATCGTACATTATTACATGAGCTAACACATACTATGCAAAATCTAGTGTCACGGCTTTTACGGACAGACATCGATTCATGTATGTTATTCAATATATCTATTAAATATAATTTTATATATAATATTTATATTACAATTAGATTGCTCATTGTCAATTCATCAATTATCACATTTAGTACAAGTTGAAAAATATCTCTAACATCCATGTCAAATATCTTAGCGTTGCAAATTGAGCATTTTGTAATTTTTCATTCTCCTTCATTTTTTTTTTTTCAATCATTTTGTCAAATTACAAAATCCTCCACATCCGCTCTGCTGTGATTTCCTCGATTTGGCATTCACATATCAATACGAATAATATCTACGTAGGTATGATAAAAACGATCATAGTTACATGGCCACGAAAAAATCATTGAAATCACAGTGTGAATGTAATTACTCTCCCCCACCCACTCAATTAATCACCTGTAAAATATAAAAAATCTAAACGAACCCGTCGTTTGTTACTCGTATCCAGTAAATTCATATATTTGCACTTTCGGTTGCTTTTCATTTATAATAAAATTGGTCGCATTAAACACAACAATCGATTAATAGAATCAATAAAAATCAATCATTACATTTGCAAAAAAAAAAAATTCTCGCGCATAATTTTCTCATCGCATAAATCAATAAATTGTCAGCACCTAGTGTTAATTGGTTACAATCACACTGTGCGAAAAATCCATTCAAGTTTCTATACACAGATGACTCAATTGTTTTTTTCGATTATTTTAGAAATTGTTTAGCAATACGCGTTAGAATAGACACCAAGGACACCGAGACATGAGGAGAATTGAAAAAGGAGACAATGTTTATGAAATTCTCATTAAATATATAATTCCTGCTACAATTTTTTAAAATGGGGATTAGTTTAAAATCTACTAGCGATAGTACTACGATAAATAATGTCGTTCCGTGTATGGGCGGACCGACGTACACCGAGGATTGAGCAAATTGTTATTGCACGGAACGTTATATATTTTTATTTAATGTTTTTTTTTTTTTCATTTCTCGGACTACTGCTGTTGTCAACAATGTTTTTTTTTCCATTAAATTTCTCATTTTTCTTAGGGACATGGCGAATTTTTTTTTCCTTTCCACTCACTAAATTAATAAATCTATTCCTAAATGAAAAACAAGAAATAAACTATGGAAGCGTATCAATGCAATTGGGATAAATAATTTAATATAATTATAGTTTATTTCTCCATCATTTATCGAGGTAATGTATCATTAATTTGTACGCGATTTGTGTGTGTAGAATATAGCCGATTTATTTTTGTTTATTCATTTGTTTATTATATTCAAAAATATAACGATTCGCACGGTCCCTTATTGAATCGAGCATTTTAATCACGAGAGATTTCCCTCCGTTTTTCCTATTGGTTGTTTTTTTTTTTATTCGACAATTTCATCAGTTTTTTCAGGCGCGGAAAAAAAATACTTGAGTCAAGTATAAAGTATACTTTAAATAAATATATGAATATATTTATATTAAATGCAATAAATATACTTGATTAAAGTACACAGAATTTTCCGTGGGTGAAATCATGGAATCATTAATTACCTAGATACACTTAGCGTAATTGGCTATATCCTCGGAACATCGAATAAATCAGTTAAAAACATTGTATATGTCCTATCTACCTATACACAATATGTAGATATAATGTTTTTTTATTAATTTTTGTTTTCTTGTATATCGTAACCATAGTGTTTAAATTACATATATTACGGTTAATAAATTAATAGGTAATAATTTTTGTTGTTTTCATAGTTTTCTTACACGTATATCACATCTGATCGTTCAGTCAATATAGGAAGACCCTTGCCTCCGCCACTCACGACCTGCTTACATATTTAAAAGTCCCACCCCCCATTTCTTCCATTTACTAATTTTGAGTGTTTTTATATTCCGTCGATTTTATTCAAATTCAATTCAAGTATTTGTCGATTTTTTTTTTCCCGCTCTAAAACTTTTCTCCACCACCAAAAATTCAAAATGGACTAAGAGCTAGACACTCATCGTTTATTTATTTTTTTTTTCCTTTTAATTTTCATGTTTTTTTTACTGAGTTTTTGTCTTTTGGTAAAAATCGGAAATTACCGTCGAATATCGATATTATACACTTAGTTATGTACTTATAGTATAAATATAGGAACATTCATTAAATATATATTTCATGTTTAGTGCTAATAATTTAGTTTAATTTCAATATATATTTATTTATATTTATGTAGATATTATTTGGTGTTGTATAGGTAGATGGTGAGATTATCATTGACAATCGCCGTGGATAAAAATGCCCGTTTATTCCTCAGTGTCTGGTTTTCAAATAATCCCTATTTTTCATAAATATTGAACTCGACGATTCGTTGAGAAAATTAACATCACATTCTTCTGTCGTTGTCTGAGATTTTTTTTTTCGTTAAAGTGCAAGTACACTCGGAATTTCATTGAACTCATTTCAATTACTCGTTACACCCGTCCCAAGGGTGGAATATATTAAATTCAATTTGAAATTTAAAGCGCGGGTTTTGAGATTCAATTGTGCAGACGAGAGAGCAAAAATGAAGCTGTAATTATCCACCCGAATATATTATTACATTATTCCTGTACGTAAAAAACAAAAAATCAAATAAAATAATTTTTTATCAATTAAAAAAAAATCATACCAATCAGGAATAATAATTATTGATAATGCAATTAATTACGTAAAATGTGTGCATAAAATGGGATTAATTTTCTGAAATTCAAAAATTTGTCTGACTCTCTTTTTTTTTAGCTCGATTTTTTCGAGGTTTTACGCAGCTTTACGCTGTGATCATACACCGAAGTGCAATATTGAATGATCACCCCGGAAATGCACACGTACGGAATCGGATACGTGAAAAGTACCACATGTCCATCAATGGGTTTAGCAGTTAGCGTCATAGAGTGTAGTACAATGTTCTCCAGTATCACTTTGTTATCAGACCCGCCACTTGCATCGATATCGATCCCCTTGATGTATTTTTGTCTGTTGATTGAGTTTTTTATATTGCAAAATTGAATTGAAAAAGTGGAGGTGGAGAGTAACAAAATGGTTCTGAAAAATTGAGGATAAAACGAATTTTACCCGAGACAGTCTCTCAAGTATCACTCAATTAATCAAAAAATGAAAAATTGATTGTGAATTTTCCACAGCAATATTTTCACCGAATAATTGCACCGTTAAAATGGTTCAACCAACGCCGACACTACCAGGCCCTGAGGAATTTTTTTATCAATGAAAACGAGTGGAGAAAAATGAAGGAAAGATTTCTCCGATATTTTCTCTCCACGTGAGTTCAATATATCGATTATCCAACGGCGGGTGATAATTATACCAATACGAATTGAATTGAATTCTAGATTCTCTTGAAATTTATGTAGTTAAATTACACTTTAAAATTCGGCCACTCGAACGCACCAAACCGGTCTCCCATTATTCTCCCCGTTTATTTATTTATATTCACTATTTCATTTGAATATTTATCGGCAATTAGACACAGTTGGTTAGCGATCGGGCCTAAATCGTTAATTAGCACCTTCAATCATCATTCGTTCATCGGATTTTCAGTTTCGATGTGAAACGAGTTCAGGTGAGGACAACAATTCTCTAGGATAAACTCCACTCCCTCTGATTGCTCGAGATTATTCTGGATTCAAACCAAAAGATTAAATTATCATTTGGCACTCAGGAAACGAGAGGATCGCAGTGACATTTCGAGTGCTTCAATTAATCCCTCGTAATAACAGTGCGGATTAATTTTATTTATCCTGCGGTTAATTACCGGTTAACGACTCATTACCGAATTATCACGTTAATCATCTCGTTACAATCCACACAATTGTGCGTAATCGACGATAAATGAATCTCAAAAATACTCAGGGATATTCTCAATTGAGGGGAATCACATGTACATGAAGAAATTCTCCCGAGCAATCAATAATTGTTGATGAATTTATTGTCCAGCAGCCATGACGTCTCGTTGTCCATCAGACATTACCCAATGGTACGGACAGAGTTCAGTGGACAAAAGTAAAGCCATTTAGATGAGCTTGTACATACAGTGATTACAATTAATTCATATTTATTATTTACATATTTATTTCGCGGGTGTTACACTCGCCTCGCGCTTCAATGCCCTTTTCAATCGATCTCGCAATTTTTTTTTGTGGAAAAAAAAAATGCCACGGACGAATGTAACACCGATGAATAAAAATATTGTTCAAAACATGTCCGACGGAATTGTTCAGCACGTGTAATCCATCGCACTTGTCTCGAAATATAGTATATCAATATTTATTAACGTTTTCTCTCTCTTTAACATTTTCCTCAATCTCTCTATTAATTCAATTTGTTATTTTAAATGAAGGAGTGATGAATCTTCAAATAGATTAAAAAATCACAGAAAACTTTGAAGCACTTCCATTAAATTTCACCCCAACCGGATGTCACTTGCAGTATTGACGTTTTAAGGGGTTAACTCTATATTTACGTCGGCATATAATTTATTTCGATGTAAAGTCTTTGTCCGGAGTGATCATGCGACGAGTGAAAATCATAAGTGCAATTTCACTGACTCGTGAAATATTGAATTCTGGATTTAGCGTCAGATAATTGCAGATTGAAATCATGTAATAATTCATTGTCATAAATTATTCAATAATTCTATAAACTTCTCTTCATTAAGAAAAAGAATTCTATTTTCTCGATCAATTATTGCAGAATTAAATAAATTCCGGAACAAACAAAAAATCGAAAAACTCACGCCACAAATTGAAAAACCAAAATCTCCATGAAAATACACTTATCTGAATATATCAAATTCTCGTTAAAAAAAATTAAATAATTACCCTAAATAATTTTTTTGTCATTACACCCATGAGGATAGCTTTTCGTGTAGAGAAAGAGGAAAATGAAAATTTATTGCTATCCACGTAAAAGGATTCGGGATTCAAAGGCACCGGCACGCTCTGCGGAAGGACGAGTCAGATCGATTCTCTTTATATTTTTTTTCTTCCCCAGATTCATTATTTTTGTGGTGTCATCCGCGTGTCCTTCCGCTCCATGCACACGTCGTCGCCACCCCCTTTCTACAATTTTTTTTTTTAAATTTATTTTCATTTCGCCTGTAATATTTTTCAACCGTGTCGATTCTAGTATATGGAACTCGTGTAAAAAAATTAGCGCCCACGACATATCGGCGTCACGCACATCGCAATTATTACAGTACACGTAATTATACAGGTTTTCCATGGCTTCTCTGAGTTTCCCATTTATTTTTTATTTAACGCCTTCCATTACGTTTTTTTCATTATTGAGTTGCAGTTCGTTCAAGTACTAGTTCTTCGATCTAGCTATTTACATTTTTTCTAGGCCCACCAACTCCGAAATAATTCTCACCTTTAACTATACACCTTGACAATCAGCAGCTCCAGATTATCCAGAATAATTTCCGAACTCGAAAGCTAGAAAAAAATCGTGAGACCTCAGGCATGAGCCAGAGTCGAACGATTAAAATTCTCCACCATTTATTCGCCTTTCTCTTGTAATCCATTGACATCTGGAAGATCATCTCCTAGATCAGTCCTTTGGTATTCTCCATATCACAAATTATTCTCACTATCAATAGCGATAACGTTGAATTTGGGACAAATCCATCTTTGGTACCCAAAAATACAGTAACAAAAACAATAAAGAATTCAAAAAATCCAACACAACCGACGACTCGATACGTAATTGACTCACATAGGCAAGACAACGATAAAGAAAATGGAAAGAAAAACCTAGAATTCCCCCCAGGTGGCACGATAATTCCTCTAACGCTGATGGATGTGAGTGGTGAGGTGTTTGGATAGATAATCCGCCCTGGCAAAACATTTACCGCACATTTCGCAGTGATAGGGCCTCTCCCCGGTGTGAATCCGTAGGTGTCGAGTCAAATCGCTCTTTCCCCCAAAAGCTCTAGCACAGAAGAGACAAACAAATGGCCTCTCCCCAGTGTGCTTGCGCACATGTAGCTTAAGATTTTCCTTGGACCTGACGCATTTGCCGCAAAAGGGACAGGCAAATCGTCGTTCACGCCGATCAGTGTCATGAGCCCTGACAATGCTGAGAACCCTCTCAGTGGCCTCAGCAGCCTCTTCCATGTGCTCACTCACCTCCGGTTTATCACCATCAGCCTGTCCCATCAGTCCTGACCTAGTGGCATCAACGGGCTGATCAGGCACCTCCTGGGTCTCCTGCAAGCTCGCCGTCTCCGAGTTGGTCTCTATACTCTCGGTGAGGTCTCGTGCTGTCTCCTCGGGCTCGTTGGTTGGACTTGTTGCTTCACTCCTACCCTCAACACTCGATGGCTCACCAGTACTCGATACCTGATCACTTCTCTCAGCTGGTGCTGATATCGAGAGTCTATTTGCTAGGTGCTCGGGGCCTCGTTGGAGGCGCTCTAGGGCATGGTTCAATCTGTGCTTTTTAAATGATTTCAAATACCTGAATTGCATGCCGCAGACGTCACAGGTGAATAGTTTGTCGGCGGGGAGTCGGGCTCGGTGATTCTGCTCTCGGTGTTTGACGTAGGCTGAACGGTAACGGTAACGCTGGCCACATTGCTCGCAGGTGAAGGGCTTGTCATCGTTGGGCTGACCTGCATGTTGGAGTAGTGCGTGACGCTCTAGGAGCCAGGCTGAGGGGAATGTTGCCAGGCAGACACCGCATCTACGGGCCAGGGTTCCTAAACCAAATGTACTTTGGGGTAGGAGGGGACTTCCTGTACTACGGGCACGATCCACCAGGGCACCCCAACCACCTGCCTCAAGACCAAGGGCCAATGACATCTGGGAACAGGTGAAACTTTTGGTTAATCCGGGTTTTAACCATTTGTTGTGTTTTTTTTTATCTTTTTTTTTTTTTAGTTTAGATACAATCCCTTATCTTCGTGGAAAAATGTATAAAACGGAGAGATCGAATGGAAATTTTTAATAAAATTTTATTACGTTTTTGCCTGCGGCTTCTGGTAATGGAAATTTTATTAGAAATATCGATCGGTGACTTCCGTTGGTTTTTTTTAATAGATTTTTAGTGGTTTCTGGGTAAATAAATTAATATTTAAGCGTGGGTTAATTGATAATTGATATTTGATTGTTGGGAATTTATTGAAATTTCAGGAACAATTTTGCGGGAATTTTTAGGGGATTGAAATCAATTGGGGATTTATTGCTAATTTTTATTTGAGGAATCGAATTTTTTGGGGATTACCTGAAATTTCAAGTGTAATTATCCAACAGTGTAATTGCGCAAATGGCACAACAGACTTACCGGTTAATTCGATGATTTGTTGATTGGTTTGAAGAGTGCTTTGCCGTTTGACTATTAATTATTATTTCAGAGAGACTGGATGAATTAGTTAATGGTAACACAAACAGTTTGCAGTTTTTATTTCACAAATTGATAATTTACAACTATGATATGCATTCGTTCATCTAAGAACCGAAAAAAGAAAATATTAGATTGAAAACGAAGAAATTATTTTACATAAAAATTAAATGTTTCTGTCGTGATTTGTTTTATTTTATTTTTTACCATCTCTGCTCCACCGGTGGTTTATCTTTTAGCGAGCGATTCCATAAAAAATTGAGGACAAAGTCGTGAGAACTTTTGGTTAATTAATGGAGTAAAATGATTTTTTAATTGGTTCTGGTGAATTTGGAAATTTCTCGGGGACTTTGACCTCAATTCTGACTCCAAATCTGGCTCTTATGGGAATTAATTCGCGATTTCCCTCTGGGACGAGTGGAATTCGTCGATTTATCGTGATTATTAAAAATTAAATAGTGAATTTTTCATTACCCCACCGCACTCATTCACATCTCATTCTTCAATTATTTTTCCTATAAGACAACGTGTGTGAATTCCGGATTATCTACAACGGGGTGTGAATGTGTAAAGATTTTATTCTCATCTTTTTCAGTGCACGATGAACTACGGGTGAACAAATGATTATTTTTAAATTGATTAAAGCCGGAATAAAAATTCAATGATTTGCGCTAATCGTGAGTGAGTCCAGACGTTAATAATCATATCTCCACAGTTCTCCCTATTTTTTATTTATCATTTTGTTATTTATTTTTGTTCTTGTCGTAGCGTGAAGGTAATATTTTTCAGCAGGCGATTTCCATTGCAACACGCAACATGACGAATACATCTCCAATAAAACGAGAATATAAACAACGAACTCGAGTTCCTTTTGTTATTTGCAAAAAAAAAATGAATAAACTATCGTTTAGACTCACTCGCATTACAAATTCAGTATTATTTTCAAGTTCTTCCATTTTCAATTGACAACAACGCAAACACACATTTTTTTCAAGTCAATTATCATTTCTCTCCATTCGTTATTTCTCATTATAGTAATTATTACTGTGATAGTGGCATCATGTTGAGACTTGTGGGAGGATTACTCATCAGAACATTTCATTATTTAAAATCATTCAATTATAAAATTCGTAGTCACATCTGTAAACGAAAAATTGAAATGAAAAAATAAAGACTGGGTTGGCACAAAACGAAATGTGGTTAAGGTAGATTATTTCCTCTGCTCTTTTCTTTTTTTTTTTATATTTTTTGTTTATGTTTTTTAAATACTCAGGGGATTGTGCGGGGGCGTCAGGCCGGCCCGCACCGAATTCGTCCGACGTATGAAAAATATTCCGTTGTTAAACATTTTTTTTTGTTCAATCTTTAAAAAAGTTATTGCATCTGGGTTTATCATTTTCATTTCTTTCATCTTCACTTTTTAAAATTATACCTATGTTGTATAGGTACACGCATTATCATTAATATTGTACAAATATTTGTTGTAAGTCGGTACAAACGTTACTGTAGAAAAACATAACAATTTGTAGGTATTTTGTTTTTTTATATCGGTACGGAGAAAGATTATTGATCTCTGTTCATTCTGGTTTCTTTAACGATATCGGTTTATTCTTTCTGTTATTTTTTTCTCTTTCGGTATCTATTACGTGAGCTTTCAATACTACAGGAGAGGGGGAGGATTTTTTTATGATTAAAATACTATTATTTATTTATTCGTCCCATCGTGCGGGATAATGAGCGATCGGGATAATTGGAGATCGGTTTGTCAGTTTTCCAACAATTCAAACAAATCCACTGGCAATTGAAAAAAGTTTATCGAGTTTTGCATGGGTGTTTTGATTTTTTAGGGGTGCAGGGGGTTGCCGGGGGTTGCAGGGGATTCAAGTATTTTTTCTCTCCGTGTATTGATTCATCCGCTGAAAGACACGGAAATAGCCGGTGTTGCTCTGAGCTTCCATTTTTGAGTGGGTTGGGTCTAAAGGTTAAGAACCTTTTATTAAAAAATTTCTGTGAACATCTTAGATAATACTTTCTTGGAATAAAGTCCCACCTATATTTGTCCACAATGTACACTTGTAATTCTCCATCCAAAGCTCTTTAAAATTGCAAAACCCCGGGGGCTATTATTAACTGTCCCTAAACAATTTGTGAAAAGTTTCTATGACAAAAGCCGGCATTTTTAAAGTTCCCCTGAAATTTCCGACAGTTTCTCGACTGAACAGAATGGTATGAATAAAAAGGAAAGTTTAATGACAGATCGAGATCAAATAACTGAAAGCAACAATATTTTTTTCATCATTAACAACCCGCGATAATAATTTCCTAGAAATGACTCCAATCGTGACACGTGTTGCAAAAAAACTCCAAGAAATTCAGCGTCGATTGCAAAAGACAAATAACCGACAATGGCCCGAAGAATGAACTTCCCCGAATTCTACGTGGCAATATTTTTTCCCCTGTCTCCCCCATTCCACCTTATCCATATGACACAAGAGAAATGGCATCGGATTATCCCCGCGGCAGGTCGGGTATCCGTTTTCACTGAAATAAAAATTGAAAAGAAAAGAAAAAAAAAAAACAACTCCGGCAACCCTTTTTTTTATTTAAAAAACAGTAAGAACTGGACTTGAGGTGGAACACCGGGTTGAAGTGAGAAGGAGAAAAGCTCGATGGGTGGAGAAATAGTTTTTCCCCCCCACACACATAAGGGGCGGGTGGGGCAAGGGGGAAGGTATGAGAGGGTAGAAGGGGGTGAAAGTGGCTTGAACCCTCCTACGCGTCTTTGCCATATACATCACCTGGTGACCCGATCCACAAACTCACAAGAGGGTAAACGCACCAGGCGAACTGGGGTAGTAGTATCTCAAACCCAGCGAATGGTCGAGTTTTGTTAAAGTGGGGGGAATGTTGTAGGCGTGTGCAAAAGACGATTGCCCATAGGCGTAAGCATGATCCCCCAAAAAAAAAAAATATGAAGAAAAAAATTAAATCAAGAATTTTCTAACCCCTTTACCAAAAAACAATATTCGATAAGAATCCTCTGTACTAATCGTATTCCCCTCACGCCACCAACCCCTGGTCCATCCTCCCAAAAAATTCACTTATCGATGAAACACTCCTCCCTCTTCCACCGCCACATCCCCGCTCTTCCGTACCCCTCTTCACCCCTCCTCACCCCTTTGTTCCTTCGCCGAAAAAATGATTAAGAAAAAAATCGATAAAACAAAAACTTTTCCCATCGACTTTCCCATCAACCCCTAACACCCCCCCTCTCTCTTTGCCATCCCTATCCTCAACCCTTTGGGTGGGATTTTCAGGGGGTAAATGAGTGAAAAGGTGCGGACGTAGGCAGTTGCATCGACTGAGGCTTAATATATCCGGAAGGGGGTGAGGGGCAATGTCTGAGGGAGAAAGGGGTGAAATGGGGATTAGGGGGGGATATTTTCTCGATGTAGGCATAGGCGTAGGTTGGATGATAGGCGCGTAGGCGTTGCCGTTATTTCCCTTCCCCTCCTCTGTCCGTGACCCAAGACGGCGCAGGTAGGCGTGCCTTTGGGGCGGCGCCAGGTGTGTACACCCCTGACCTCAACGGACGCGTGTCGCCGAATTCATATCGGTTTGTCGTCAGGTTTTCAGTGGACCCCCCCTTCTGCCCACTCCACTTTCCCCCCCACGTCCACCTTCTACCGCCACCCACCGCCCACCGCCGCCCTCGGGCTACTCTTTAACCCCCCCTCCTCCCTTCCACTGTTCTCAACTTCTCTTCCTCTTGACTCGACCGCTCGTCCCACAACCGCCTCTCTCATCGCTTTTCCTCTCCCAGTTTTATCCCCTTGGATATAAACGCGGGAAATTCAAAGGCTCTATGTGAATTATCCCGTGTAGTCTCGCGGATTTCGGCTTTGGTTTCGGTAAGAGATGTATTTTTTTTCGAGTACTTTAATTCACTTTTAATTGAATTGAGTACAAACCCGCGGAATTCAAATATTCCGACCGCTCCTCTCCCGCCCCACATAGAAATATATAAAAAAATATACATAATATTTATTTATATATTATATGAGGATAAATGGTGTGAATTGAAAATATTTTTCATCAATATTTAAAAAAATACAAATTTTTCCATATGGGCAACCGTCTCTCTCATCCTCAACCCCAAACGCGGGAAATTCAAATGTCAAATTTTCTCGTTTTCTCGGATTCCGTGGATTTGAATACGGTGAGCACTTTTTTGGAGGTACCAAGCATTTCGGGTGACTCCGGATGATACACACGAGGGGCTTTTCTGTTGTTTTATCTGTCTGCATGGCTTATCGGTGTGAGGACGCGTGCCGATATTTTGTTCCGTAGTTTCGTGCAGAAACTCGGAGGGGGTAATAATGAATTCATAGATTCTATACTCGTACAGCAACGAGGGTTGGATATTTACTGACTGTAGGGTTTACCGCATTGCCATAGTCTATAACTTCTGTCTGTTAATCTTGCTGGAAGGAAAGAGATATGAACGGATCCAATTTTTTTCACGGACTTATGCCCAGAATTTTTATTTTTTCAATTGCCAGAGAGTGATTGATTTGCAGATCATCGACGAAATTAATGTTTCTGCTTTTTCAAGGAGTGGGTAATTTGCAGATTGTTAGAAAAGCGTCTTGATAATGATAATTGGCTATTTCGTAAATAAATCTTGCGTTGCGAGGCATTTGTGGCTAACGACGTTCATTCCATTTGCCATTTTTTATTTATTTGTCCCATAGTTTTTTTTTTCGTGTTAAGGCGACGAGTGCAATCCCGGATCGAATAATTTTCGTTAATCTTGTGCGTGTTCGACGTGTCTGGAGAGAGTGGGGTAAAATGAATTTTCATTATCAGAATGATTGGAAAAAAAAATTTTTGCGCTCAAGTGATACGTCATCGAATGAATTGTCTTCCTGGATTATCAATTTCCCCCACTCTCCTGCCAAATAAAAAATAGAATACGTTAAGACCAAATAAAAATCGCCAATTGAATGAAAAAATATGTCCCATATATGTTCAATGATTCCTCAGGAACGCCAGCCTATGTGTGCAGTATTTCCTCAACTTCTTAAATATTTGTTAAATATTCAGTTTTCCCTTTACACATTTTTTCATTATTTTTTGTTTTTATTTATTTCATTGAAAATCGTAAAAAACGCGCGGAGCCCATTGTATTCAGTGAAATAATACAGCGCATTCGTGCCCAATGTACAAACAATAAAGTATATAATATATAGCCTAGCTAAATATCTGTTTGTCTGGCTTTATTTATTTATTTATTTTTTTCAACGTTATCTTGTAATTTTTCACTGCACTATTCCTGCCTAATTCATCAATCATAACGTCTCGATTACGATTACGTATTCTGCTTTTAAATTTAATGCCTATCCTCATCTCGATTTACATATCATAAATTTTTGCCGATAGCTTAGATGATCATATAGGTAATTGTATGTCGGAATTAATTCCTATTCACATATTCAACTATATCAATATGCCTTGTGTATATAATAATTTTTTTTCTGGTTTTTTCTATTTAATATCATTGTTAATATTTTTTTTCACGTTTTTTCTTTTCCTTCGTCATTATCACTAGTTACTTCCCCCACCACTCAATTAGATATAATCGTAGAATAATAATTCCCTATGTCTCATACGTATTTACAGTTGTTTTGTTATCATTCCCTCATGTCATGGGTGTACAGCATTTTTTTTTTCTTTGTCTATCACTTCGTATCGTACATTCGCACTTTTTTTTATAATAATATATTATGTACCGTGTTTAAGTACTAAAACTATTAAAATACTAGTATAAATATTCTCTTGACGTATAATATATATTTTCATATATATAATAAATATTTATATCATTTATTTATATATGTATAGTGTAGCGATTGTGGAAAATGAAGTGGTGGAAATTGATGTGTTACGGTCAATTAATCAATCGATTGATTGATTTGGTAACTTTTCATTTGGTTAATTGCCAAATTTATATCGCAACATTTCTGTCACCTGTTCACATTTTTTTCGGTCTTTTTTTTTTTTACGTTTATTGCTATAGGATTCATTGCAGTACGTTCTCTCGAGTGAACTTTTATCGCTTGTGTACTTTGCCTACATTTTCCAGCACTCATTCCTCCTCATTATCCGAGAATTTCGACGGTACGATGGAAGGGAAACGATTTTGAGCTAGATTCAATTCAATGTTCTATTAAATCTCTTTAGTTTTCTCAGAAAATATCTTCGTTAACTAATTAATGGGTTAAATTAGTTTAATCGTGTTCCCTTCAACGTTTTCGTCTACCACCGCTTGTCTTATATTTTTAGTGCTTTATTCATTTTATATCCGTTAATTTTATTTACGATAAACTATTGTTCTTCCATTTCCTCGGTTTAGAGTCAACTCTTTTATGTCATTGTGACCTCCTGAACCATCACTAAATAATTGTTTGATTAAAATATTTGAGAGCGGCAAGTCAATCTTGTATTTTATTGACGGAAGGATTAATTTGTTGATGACGAAGTGGATGAACAGAATTTTTTAACGCAAATATTCCAAGGTTCATTAATTGAATATTCAAATTATAAGGAGACGTATAACTTCGTTTATAATTAATATGTGAATTAAACGTAATCAACGCTTCGACGCAATAAAATTCCTGGAATGAAAAAAGAAATCATCCTAAATGTCCGCAACAATTTCCAGAATCAGTATTTCGTCACGGGTTTACATGAATTGTCACGTATTTTTTCCTGATGTTTGCACTCTGTATAAACAAACAAATATTTTGTTGATAATTGAAGAGCGATGCAGTTGACAAATCGAGAAAAGTAATATTCTTTTCCCAGCATTAACTAATGAGTTGACAATTTTAATTGGTCAAATAATTGTTGATTATTTCTGGGGACTTTACGAGTGATGATCTCCGGAGAAAGCACCCATAAAAATCCACGAGAAAAAACCATGGGAAAAAAGTTCGGCTTATCGTACTTGCATCTTAAAAGATGATTCATTACCCCGTATTCGCCAAACGCGGTTCATCCAAAATTACGATGAAAATTTTTCGTTAATCTCTGGTTAAAAATCATTTCATCACTTTCGTCATCACCAAATAACGGTTTCATCATCAGTCATTACGAATGTCGCAATTGATAGTATTCGAATTGAGTGTCTTAATTCGAAAGTAGCTTGAAAAAAAAAAGAAGAAAAACCTGCTCAAGTTGCAACCTAAATAGAATTATGCGCAGCGAATATAATGGGGCGAAGATGAGCAGACAGAGATGGGACAAGAGGGAGGTTGCAGAGGCACCTATTGCCACCCTCCAGTGATACTAGCCACTAGAGTCTGTTGAAGAGTACATCTCGTCGCACATGCACGTACGTCATTGTCAAAGAGTAGTCTCAAAAGTAGTTGCACACAACTTGTCACAGGTGCCCCCCTCCACCGTGGCCGCGATACGTCCCGTTTCGCCACATAATTACCCGCAACCCATGTGATGCACCCTCTTCACCGTTTTCGCACCGTTATTAGGTGAGTAAATAGAAAGGAGCGCCCCGGAAGCAACTGTTAAGTCCTCGGTTACCCGAGTGGAATATTCATTGAAATCTTGATTTGGTTCTGATTTAAACGCGATGCTGTAACTTGATGATCAGGTCCTGATTAAGTCCCGATTTTGGAACGTGATCACGCCCTGATTAAGTCCCAATTTTGGAACTTAATCGGGTTCTGACATCATTCATCCCCTTCTCCTGAGTCGAGATATAATTCAAATCCTGATCAGGTCTCCATGTTGCAACTTGATCAGACATGTATCTAAAGATAAAATTTCGAAATATGTATTGAATCGAGGTCAAGAGGTCACAACGAATTTATTTTCACCATTATTTTTACCTCCACTATTCTCGCATACTTTTTCAAAAGCAAACAATCGCCCAAGCTCTTCTCATGCGTTTACCCTAAAAAATATGTTGCACTATTTTTCACGTATTTCTGAGGGTAAATAAATAAAAACTAGGTTCAGTCTAAGTACGATAATTGTCATTACCCAATGAAATTCCCAACGACGACGGTCAATGCTGTTTGTCTCTACCATTTATTGGGTCTTATTCATTTTTTTTTTCCGTCTCTATCTTTCATTATCAATGAATTCTTTCTTTTTCTCTCCTATTTTCTTTTCTTAAATCGTTAAAGCCTACTTAAGTTTACGGTCAGTCGAGTGCGCCAGCTATATATCTATGAAAACTCGGTGCACGATCTCACGGGAACTTCGAGGCTCTCTTTAGCCTCCGGAGAATACAGATATTATACTTCACCGATTCTTATTTTTATTCCCTTCTCTACCTCTCCAACACATACATAACAGAAACGAACAGAACTCCTTCCACTTGAACTCGCCGGGGGACTTTTGTCACTGGTCTTTATGCACTTCCGGTTTCTTTCAAATTAAATTCAATTCAAGTGTCACAAATCGCGATTTCATCTTATTCCCAGATAAATCCAGCAGTGAATTGTCCAGACAAATAATTAATTAATTACCGAACGAACGAGTGACTTGAATTCAATTCTCAATTAACCAATCGACAAACGATATTGAATTATCGCCAAGGAATGATAATGAAGCAGATTAAAAAAATATCGAATTGACAATTTAATAACAGCTTTAATATCGGTAAAAAAAAAAATAAATCTAAGACTGCAATTAATTCAGGGTGGTGCTGATAAACAGTCTAGAACCGCACGCGGGAGCACACGGCAAATGAGGTAGTGCAATTAACACTGTGGGGTGGGGCTGGAGGGAGAGGGTAAAAAGGGCTGGGAGGCTGTGTTTAATGGCGGTTGTGGATAAATGGAAATGGGGACTTGTACGTTCGACAAGTACTTCTTGTTTCACCCTACTTGCCCGGATGTCAGAATCGATACTCCCAACCAAGAAGTACCCTACAAATATTTTAACAAATAGTACACGTTAAAATTTCACCCCTTCCACCCTCCCCCAACCAAATAATCAAAATCTTAAAATATGTGAAATAAAAAAATCTGCATCACGAATGAAAATAAAAGTGCTCTCGTTACATGTGATTGAAAATAGGCGTTTGTATTTTTAATATTGGATAATAAACACAATATAATAATATGTATACGTAATAATATTGCAATACGTAATATAGTGTTAGAATAACAAAATAAATTCCTAGTAGCTATTTCAATATTATTCTTATTCTTCATTTAAAACTCCTTATTACAATTGAATGATAAAAATAAATTTATTGTAGGAAATTAAACAAAGCACCGTCATCACAATAAGGGTTGGAAATGTGTTGCATTAACTATGACAACCCGTCGAGGAACTTTAGTCCAGAAACAATTTTTCATTGAGAAAAAATACATCACTCGAGTGGGATAAATGATTTTATCAATTTATCGTAATTGTGGGTGAATTGTTTCAGTGAATAATCCGAGTGTCAAATAAATTCCCACATTCCAATGAAATATTTCCCTCAATGAATCGTAATATTAATGCGATTTACCTAGATACCTAAGGATTCTCTATTATACAAAATTCTAGTCTTAAACATTCATTACGTATCATGTACACTGAATGCAATGAACTAATGAATCCAAGAGAAATAAAAGGCAATGAAGATTTCAGCCTGGTAATACTGACATACGCAGGTGTACGAAAAATGATAATCTTCCATCTCATATAAAAATTCAATTATCTCTATACACATTTACTGAAATGGTCCCGGACTGTGAGTGTCTCTCAATTCTACTAATTACACCTATAAATCCTTAATTATTATGCGCACGAATAGACGGTAAATGATAATTGAAAAAAAAAAAAAAAAATTCAACATCTTATGTACATTTTATCATTGAAATGACATATTCAAAGCGACGAAAAACAAAATACTGTTTCAACTACGAGAAATTATATTTTCCCATAATGCGATAAATAAACATTCTCTGTGATAATTGAAATAATGAGAAATCGAGCCAGTCAGGAGCCGAAGCGGTGCTTCTCCAAGATTTATCTATCTATCATAAGTCTATGTACATATTTATCTATCAGTTATCTTATTCACGAATAATTAGATAAAGTGATAGTCTATCACATGTATTCGTGCATTCTATTATAAATTTTTTTTTTCTTTTCATTATCTACAGAAAAGGGATATGCGGCAAATTGTTAATCGCGACATTATAACAGTCGAAATTAATATCCCTAGGACTTTAAGGATTGCTATCAACGCCTGTTGCATTGCGACCAACAATTTATTCATCATTCGCAACCCTAAACATTTAATTGAACAAATTTTCCTATTATATGGATTGTACTCTACGTCAGAGGTGCATTAAGTGGCGCCTAAGGTCGAAATTATTCAAAACGAAATCGTTAATTCCTCTACTAAATCCGAACACACCTAATTCAATAATCAGTAATGAAGAATTTTCATTAAATAATTTATTTTATTAACAACAGAAGCGGTGACAGTGGAAAGAGAAATAAAGGGTGTAATTTCGTGCTGTTAATATTGAAAATAAATTAATCATTTATCGCCGAATCGATGAAAACATGAGGCAAGCAATGGGATTAGCATCTATCGTGCATTTTTCATTCTTTTGCGTTAATTTTTTTTTTTTTGTGTTTTCTTGGATTTTTGGACACTCGACGAATCGAGTGTCGAAATAAATTAAATTAATTAATACTTCTGGCAATAATGTCCTCCCAAGGCTGATCGACACTGCAAATTTTCGAATGATTTAATATTCATTGAAATTGATAATCTCCCAGTCTGTCGAGTAATTGAATACAATTTAATGAATGGGGTAATGAAATTTTCGTGCAATTGATATTCGCGAATTTTTCGTAATCAGCGCAGAATCGAAGAACCTGTGGATCATTTGACCTATCTTTGTTTACAGAGGTATTTTTCCATTTTTTTTACAAGCAATTCGTGTTGTTTTTCGTCGGCTACATTTAAAAAACTTTAGGTTCGTACGTGTACAGGTGCTCGCGCAGGCAAATCCCTAAATTCATTAATAATTCTAGATATATTGATGGACAGATCGAGAGAATCGGTTGCCGCGCGAGAAAACTTAGACTTTTCGTTAAAATAATTCATGGGGAAGTTCACACGTTCAACTACCGATTAATCTACGAATTATTGCACATAGAGTGGAGAATAATGACGCGATATTTCTATCTACGGAGAATCTCATTATAATGCGCACGGGGTGTGGGAGGAAGGATTGATAAATATGAGAAGCCACGTGTAGAAAGGATAAGATAAATATATTTGAATTCCACTTTTCGAGGAGACATCTCCCTCTTATGATCGAGCGATTAATCAATTCGCGATAAATTTTACAACAAAATTTATGCTGAAGTGAAATTTCATCCGTTAGAATTGCTCTCTGTGTCCGGAGAAGACAACAATAATTACACTAATATTATCAAACAGCTGTTTAAACTTTCCGACCAAAATTTACATAACCGAGGAGATTAGAAGAATCTCGACGTTGAGAAAAAAAAATTTATTAACTCGTTGAATTTCACAATCGAGATATGCGACGACCGCAGGGCAATTCGAGGCGAACTCCGAGATTCGCCGAATAATTTCGCAATACTCAAAAATTTTCCAAAGTTTTAGCAATTTGAATTTCAAAAACCGCGGATTTAACAATCGATTTTAAATCACAGCAATAAAAATTACACTAATATATTCCCCCAATATTTTCAGTAGAACGAATAAATTTTCCCTAAAAAATCCAATAAAACCCGATATTTAAATGATTTCCGCCTTATCATCATCATTACCATCATCATCACAGCTCTTTAATCACGTCCCGACATTTTTGCGTTTAATCCTAGCACCGATTAGTCCCTTTGATGTAGCGAATTGATCGTTCGAACTGGAATGTCCCAGATATCCTATAGTATCAAAGGCATATTCCCCCTTTTTCATTTTTTTTTACCTAATTCTGCAGTAGCACTTATTTTCTCATTGAAATGATTCGCCTTAGAGTCTAGAGACACCCACCTCTTCAAACGCGTTGCCAATGAATATTTCAACGATCGATCGATTGCAACTACTTGCGAGCTCGTGCGGGAGAGGATAACACACAGAAAAGTAAAATAATATCGTTTAACTTCACGAAGACAAAGCAACTTGCCAACGATAAATTCCGTTTGATGGTGGAGGCACAATAACACGAATTCTCCGAACAACACTGTTCAAAATTTCTTGAAATTTCAGGCCTTCTAAATTTTTAATTGCACGTCATCTAAATTTTTAATACCACGAGTTATCATTCTATCCATGAAAAACGATTTCTAAATTTCTAATCCATCCTGAAAATGACAAATTACCAGAATATTAACGAAAAATTAATTAATTCATAAAAAGATTCTGTTATTCACCTTGAAATTTCAAATGTAATTTACCAACAGTGAAGTGGATGAAAAAAATTCAGCAAAAATGTAATAAAAAAAAATAATAATCCAGCGATAATTTAGCCTGATCTCTCAGAGGAGTGATAAACTCTGAAAAATGAAAATGATGTTAAATAAAATCTGTATCATCATCATTCCTTCCTAGTATTCCGCTTGAAAGCCCTCGTACACACAACGAATGGATAATACGCAGGGTAAAGAGAGACAGAAACAACAGACATAAATAAATAAAGAAGATGGACAGTAGTAGCTCAAGATCAATATCACCGAGTATGCAGCCAACTATGTAACGATTAATAAAAATTCTCCCTATCTATCTTAACACGTTGGGTACAACCTAAAAATAGATACTGTAGAAATTAATTAAATAAAAAAAAAACATGAAATTGCATTTAGAGGCTTAGGTATATTGCACTGTCTCAATGGCTAAACCCCGCCGTTAAAGTTGTCTCTGGACTCGGGCTGTAATTATAAACAAAAAAAAAAAAGAATCTATCGTAACAAAAAGGTGAAAATTCGGTAAAATCGTTGGGCCTCTGAACAAACAGATGGATAAAAGCCACTATGCCAGCGCACTCTCAATAATTCCCAAAACAATGGAAGATAATTATCAAACGAAAATTAACAGGCCCAATTCTGTTGTCTCCCCGTACGCATTTTCCCCCAGTGTTACAAAAAAAAAATTCTTTTCATGTACTCCATTCGCATTTTATCATCGCCATACGTTCAGCGCACACACACCCCCCAATCACCAACAAAAATCCGACATTCACCCCCTAGTGAACATTTGAACCGACGAAATAACCCCCCAATCCCTTTCGAATCCTTCCAAAAATCCTCCATCAACTGTATAAAATATTCTCAATCGTATCAACAACAGTCATCGTACATCGTACAACGTTAGTACATTATTACAATAGTTATAGTTATCATAATCAATATATAGTATTCACAGCATTTTATCAAAATCTCTTAAAAGCACCAACCGTGGCGGCTCAATTTTTTCAACTGAATTTTTTCAACTCCTGCCTATATCTCCGCGACGATAACCAACACCGCGATATTCTCGGCTGATTGAATCTCTCATACCTCTAAAAAAATCAATCTCTCTGCATGTTCAAACCATTTCTCGTTACTCTATTCACTCCATTCCAATCGTACCTCTCAATAGTTTACCGATATACGTATAATTAAGCTAAACCATTTTTTTTTTGTTTATTTTTTTCATGAATTTTTTTTTTTTTGTCTTAAAGCACTGATTAAACGAGGGAGCAGGTTTTACCGTGTCCCTCCCCCTGAACACGCGTGTACCACCCATCCTAACCGAAATAATCACAGGACTAACTATAAATACCTATCCCGGGTAGGGGAGGGGGAGAGGGTGCCGCAATGTCTTATCAGCTCTCGATAATTATAATTACACTGAAATCCGCTTGTTAGAGTAAAATCCAATGATAGCATCAACCCCTGTTGATGTTTTATTCGGTGAATCGAAGTCGGACGCGAGGATACAACTAAAACGATCGGTGGATAATCGATAATCGACAATGAATAATGGTAAACTGTAAGAATGACAATGGTGAATAGAATGATGTGGTAAGGACGGGTGATAAAATTGGAGGCACCGCTGTGACACCTCGCGCCCACTAAATGACACTTTTTTTTTTTTATCTTTTCTTTTTTCTTTATCCAGGATATTGGCAAATAGTGTTGATCGATAAACACTTGTATCATGATCATCACTCACAACTCAATGATGGGGTGGTGGTGGTGGTTGTGGTGTTTCCTCCTCAGTTGGATCAACAGGACTCGGTGATAAAAATTTTCTAACGTACTTTGGATAATGGGTTTTCTCATGCGCCTTAAGTATCGTTGATCTTGAGAATGTTTTACCGCACAATGTACATCTGAATGGTCTTTCACCAGTGTGTACACGACAATGATCCTTCATATGGTGTCTAAGTTTGAATGCTTTACCACAAAATTCACACTTGAATGGCCTATCACCAGTGTGAGCTGGTAAATGGGCTATTAATGAGCCAACATCGGGAAATGATTTACCACAGAATTTGCAAAGTACAACACCGGATGTTGGATCTGAATGGGCAGCCAGCTCTAGGTCCATTGGCTCAACTGGACCACCGGGGGGATAGTGTGCCTCCGGTGGCAGGTGCATACCAGGCTCAAGGCCCAATTGGGCCTGCAGCTGCAGGTGAGCCGCTTGTTCGCGGTACTTGAGGGACTCGAGGCTGTGCGATAGGATGTGACGTGTCAGCTTGCTCTGGTGAAGGAACGAGGCACCGCAGTACATGCACGCAAACACCCGCTCATCCACACCCATCAACTCCTGCAACCAAACAAACAAGAACATCAACTTCTTGTCTTCCGGCTAACGCTATTTTAGCACGCTCACACGCTCCCTCACTTTTTACTTCTCTTTTTCAACTAATTCCATTTGTTTTATTTTACTTTTTACTTTTTTACTTTTTTTTCTCTCTCTTTTTCATCAACAAACTTGAGATATCGTCAACTTTACGTCCTTCCACGGTCACAGATTGACTGCTCCAAGGCTTTTACTCATTTTTTTTTTTTTCATTCCTTTCTTTTTTTTAAATCAACAAAGTGATTATTCAGGTCTAGGACTCTGCACGTGACTCGACTGATCTACTTCCGGCACTTCCGCCACTTCCGCAACTTCCGTAAATTTCGCAACTTCCGGTATCATCGGTTATCTCTCAACAATAATTACTTGTCCATTTGGAATGTGTGGATTTTATTGTGGCTAGTCTACTTTTGGTGGCAAAAGTTATTATTTTTCTCAGTGCAGTGCCACCTGCAGAGTCTAATCTCATTAATTTTCTCCAGTCTTATTGCGGTCTTTCTTTCGCTAATAATCTAATCTTCTCTGAATCAATTATCCAGTGGCAAGTGTTTTTCCACTTATCACGGTTTTTCATATATTTTTTTTATTATTAAACGTGAAAAAACAACGGCAGCACAAGAAGTTGACGCTCATTTTTGTTTGGCGCGCCCCTCCCACGGTTATATATAAATTTTATTAATAATTTATCTTTTTTTTTTGTCAAAACTATGTTGGGTGTGTATATAGTAATTATAATGGTAACATGTAGATGTCGAAAGCATGATTTCCATCAATTCCCCAGAGATTCATCCCCACGTGACGGTTCACGTGGGTCTGTGTATTATTTAAAATTTTATTCTTGTTTTTATCATGAAAATTTATTTATGCCGCAGCGCAATAATAATATCGGAGCAAAGGCATTGCACTCAACCAAACAACAATCGAAAAATACAATTATAATGATAAAATGTATGAAAATAAAAAATGATGTAATAATGGAATTAAATGAAAAAATATATAATGTCGATATATCGCACACTATACACGATATCTTCGAGTCAATATATACATACATAGTAATCATACTTGGTACATATTGGATATGTAAAATTGAAATTAATTCCAGCGATTTCATTGGACGGCGGATGAATTTCAATTTACTCTCCTCAGTGATATATCGTATATGGTTATATATGCGGATATATACATGTAGATTTGTATATATAATATATAGAGATGTTAAAAACAATCATGGCCAAAAAACGAAGGTCAACTTCTTGACAGTGAGCTAGCAAGACAGGCTTTGGCGGAGGAGTTTATTTTTTATTTTTTATTTTTTTCAATTAACACTGAGAAAATTTTTCACATCCAGACAAAATGGAGAAATCAGATTTGTCAATTTTTTTTTGGCACCCATTTGTTTTTCCAAGCGTAAATTTCAAACAGGAATTGCAATTTTTATGGATGACCTAATTGTGCCTCATTCTATGAAAATTTATCGCGGGGTAATTGTTAATTGATTTTTTAATGGGAAAATTAATTATCTCATGAGCAATGAAAATTTGGGGGAACTCTTCCCTCGGGTCGTTTCAATTGAAATTGATAATTTCAGTGGAAAAGGAAAATGACACATCTGATTTAATCACTTTGTTACGAAAATCAACAATTATAGCTAATTTAACAATGAGATCTGAAAATGCATTAGCCAACAGAATTTGCAAAATCAATGTCTCACGTACGAAACATCGAGTTCAGATAATTAATCGATACAATTACGACTTAATTATCAATAAATTTCGTGAAAAGTTCTTCGTTAACATCAACAAATTATCCCTGACTAAAAGACAAGAAGATATTCTCAATAAATGACCAACAAACTATTTCCACGATTACTGCATCTGCGAATCGTCCGATAGAATGACAAACTAGTTTTTTAAACAGATTCGCTGGTATAAAGATCAAGAGAAAAGAGGATAAATGGATAAATGTCGTGGTTGATGGATTGCGGGTACGTGGGCGGTACTTTTCTAATAGTAAATACCCAATGATAAATTTTCATGTATTGGGAAGGGCTAGTTGATTTACTGTCTGTGTATCGGGCTGAAGATTAAGAGAGCGAATACATAAAAGACAGAGAGTGAGATAAAGATATCACATATGTATGCGTGTGCGAGAGGGATAAATGATACATATATATGGACATAAGGCTGAATACGACGATACGCGAAAATAAAAGCGTGGAATGAGAGACGGCACACGAGAAATAACAGACTTTATCAAAAGTGAGAATAGTATGTCATGCACGCACTTTCCAACGATTTATGTCTCAAAATTTGTTTTACGCCGCAAGATGAGGGGTTGCCAACGACCTCTTTTTTTTTAATCATCAAAATCCTTTTTTATCAGCCACTTGTGATCGTAGTAAGACGTAATTTATTTATCTAATTTTTTTGATTATCAATATTTATTTTAATCAAGAATATTCAGCTTTTGCTGATCGAATAATGGAGGGAGAGCAGCGAACAGCAAAGCTTTTTATTGTCATGCTAGTTTACTCACATGCAATCGCCATAATAATTACTTAATCAGCGTCAAATAATTGCTTTAATTATGTATCGACAATATCTTGGAAGGAGTTGATGTTGCTTGACACTTTCGAACAATCGGTAATGGACCAATGATAATTCCACAAGTGATATAACCCGATACATAATACAGCAATTGATCATTGTGTTGAAGAAATTGTTGTTCTCATTAAAATTATCATTGGCAACCTAACGACCTCGCTTCTTTCATTTCTTTTGTAAAATTATTCAAATTATTGCATATGCGTGTCAGATTTTTATAGTCAGCTGGCAATAATTAATGTATATATAGATATGAAATGCATAAGAAAGAGCTATAATATATAGATATACGAGAAATATTTGAATAACCAATTGTTTTATGGAAAAAAAAAATTCATACCGAAAAGAGACTCACCGGATCTGGTGGGAGTCTGTAATCCGTTGATATTTCACTGCTGGCACAGCGTTCCTCGGTCGATCTGTCCCAGTCCACTTCCTTCTTCAAGGACTGCAAAAGAAACAATGGAAAAAAATTTTATTACCATTAAAAACAACAGATTTTATAGTCAACCGGGTAAAATGTCTCAATCAATTTTTTATCCGTACAAATATATTCAGATGTTAATTTTTAACTGAAACTTCTTGTCAAACTCCATAAGACATTTCTTTTTCATAGTTTCACCGATATTTAATTGAGCTCTGCAATTAAAAATGGTACAGAGTGAATGTGAATGAAAGGAGTGAAACGAGTTTCCATTTGAAAAAATTTCGAGCTCTTCGATATGATAAATATTTCATTCAATTGAATAAAATGAGAATGAACTTGGCCGGTTGAAATGCCAATGAATTTAATAAATGTAGTGTTAAAATAATAATTGAATACTTACAAGAGGTACCTGTTGAACCGGTGGCAGGCCAGAGGGTCCAGCAAGTGGTTCAGTGCTATGTGGGGACGGAAGCCGACTCTGTGGTAAATTCAATGGCAATGCACCAGTGGTACTAGTGTTATTACTAAGAGTCATATCACTTGGACCACTGTGCACAGAAATAGGACTGAGTGATCCCCTGGTCTCCTCCAAGCTGACAGCATCCTCGGAGTCTCTTCTCGGTCTATCAAGCGCAAGTGGTCCAGTACAAGGACTACTAGCTCTAGCCGGTGATACCGGACACTCAGTCATATCAACAGCCTCAGAATTTTCACAAGCCGTCAACGACACCTGTTGCGAATTCTGATTCTGATTGGTATTCTGCTGCACCATCACTTCATTGTCCTTGATAATATCCTTATCCCTGTCTTTGTCCCTCTCTTTGTCCCTCTCGCGTGTCTCATTTCTATTGTCACGCGGTGTATCAGGTGTGTTGTGCTGCTGCTGCTCGTCCCTCGATGCAACTGCTGCATTGATATTCGTCATGTCCGCAAGACCCTTTACCTTGAGACTCTCAGCGGTCTTCAGCAGAGCCGACAATTGGCAGTACTCGACATTAACCTCACCCTTGTACATGAAGTCAACTAGAGTACGTAATTCCGTAAATCTTACGTCCTTGAGTATGACAATGGGATGACGATTTGGATGATCTAGGAATAGAGCTTGAAAATAGCTTGAGCAAGCTGATAGGACAACTTTGTGCGCACGTATCGATGGACCCTCTGTGCACGCCAGTGTCACGTCAACCAGTGATTCAGACTCAAGTAGCTGACTGAATACACCCAGCAAGTTGCTCTGATGATTGTTCCACCTCAGGCAGTAATGCTCACTTCCCATGTCTGAACTGACCCGCAACCCTGCTGCTTCATAGAGATGGGCAAAAGAAAACATCATGGGTAAAACAAAAGAAAAAAACTAATGGTGAAAATTAAAACGTACACTGGTGAAAACGTGGGATGGCAAAGCGCCTCTAGGATAGACTAGTGGTTATAGTCTTGGGTGATTGGCTTAATTTTCTGCCTCTACGGTCGTTAACTTAGAACCAAGTTGATGGGGGGTTATTTTCCTATTCAACCGCTATGAAAATGAACTGATATTTCTCCCTTTCTTTTTTCTTTTTGACCATCATTCAACACACGAGACGCTCAGGGATTGTTTGTCTGACTGCTTTCAAGTGTTTCATCAAATTTCATGACGCTTCTTCGGTTGCACTTGTCAAATTTATTCTTCACATTGTTTTCAGTTAATTAATACAATTAATTGATTAATTATGGTTAGTTGTGAGGTATATGGATGTAGAAAAATATTGAAAATGTTGGAATGCCATCAATACATCGGTAATGACTCTTATCCCGGATACCTGTCAGTGACATTGACAATTGACAAGCCAGCGGGATACTCACCACTCGCTTATCTCCGACATACAATGTGTGACTGGTTTTTACATAATAAATTATCGCGAGAATAATCGTCAGCGACTCAGGTTTCATCGGAAGGCTTATCTCCAACGCACTTGTGCTCCAGAGAAGTTAAGGAATCACCGAGTGATTACATTGATCTGCACGTGCCGACACCAACGGATACTCGATTTATACAATTTTTCCACGGTTGGAAATAATTTCTCGGTGAATACATTGAAGATGAAAAAATTGCGAAAGGGAGGGAGAGAGGAATGAAAGGATCGAGGCGAGTTCTCTCGGTCACTGGCGAGATAACGAGTCAGTAAAACGAGCCATTTGCCATGATAACGAGCGGTGGAAAAAAAAAAGAAAACGAAGGATGAGGAAAAAAAAAGAGCTCGTCTCGGGATTTTAGAATTAAGAACCGGAGGTACTACCACGTGGAGATGAGTATCAACTTACGCAGAGTTAAATCTAATGAGAGGTAGCGAATTCTTGATTATTTGTTGGGGAAATTGCAGGGTGGGAGAGAAGTTCCGCGCGAAAATTTTTGAATGAATATTTTTGGGATATAATTGAATTTTCGGTAAATCGGTAATTCAGGGGATTATTGATGAAGTTATAATATTTTTGTGGGAAGTTTAGAATTAATTGAATATTTTTGGAAGTTGAAGGGAGAATTGAATCCGTAAATCGTGTAGGGTAGTTCAATCGATGAATCTAATGCCGCGTAACCCTTATAAAAAAAAAAATGTATTGAGTGACGTCTTGGATTGAAGACTTTTTCACGTTCTTTGAGTATGTAATATAATAATGTCCTCTAATATTTACGGTGTTATAAAAAAAATTTATCAAAAGCGAACCGAAAAATGAAGAAAATCGTCATTTCCCGGATTATCAACATTATTGATCGCTGGATGATTCCGAGAATGGTGAAATGATTAAAATAAAATCTCGAGTTGCTCCCGGGACATTTGAAGAATTTTAGAGAGGCACAAGGAACTTGGAAATTTTTTTTCCGAGCAAAGATTGATCCTCGAATGTCTGGAACTCCCCTACAATGTTTAATTAGCAGTTGAAAAGTTTTACATCAATTCTCAGTTGAATTTTTTTCCAACTTTATATTGTTTAATTCGCATGGAAGAGCTGTATTTATCTTCGAAACATCAAACTGCAGAGGCAACAGTCTGTATTTATCACCAGAGAGGGTGATAAATACGTGAAAAAATAAAGAAGCGGAGAAAATGTACATTTACGCGGGCGACAATTATCCAAATCAATCTGATTGCATCGTATCGCAAAAGCTGAACGGAAAACGCACTGAATCAACTACCGAGAATCATTTCCGTCCATGTACTAAACTGAAACTTGTAAATGAAAAATTTGTTATCATGTAAACGACATTTTTCATTATCTCTCGGTGGAGATACGGCAATTGTTAATAGATACTCGAAGAGGTACGCACTTGTATTAGTGGAGAATAAATTAAAAAAGGTGAAGCGCAATTGAAGGTGAAGTACTTCGAACTAAAAAATTATCGAGGTTTCCCATCGGCTCATGAATGCAACAAAGTTTATCGGAATTAATTTACCGCTCGAAGCTCATCAATAATACCGAGAAAAAGTGCGTATGACATCATTAATGCGGCGTTTCAATGTTTTTATAACTCGATAAAACATGTCAGTGGCTTTTGCTCTTCATTAATGCAACAAACTTGCAGTTTTTTCATTAATTTCCGTAATTATCCGCTACATAGTCGAGGAGTTTACACTTGTTGCGTGACAACTTTAACTGCTGTCTTTTTATAATAATAAAAGTGGAATATTGACGCGTGCATGACTCCAATGACTTACAGGTATTTGAAAAAAAAAAATTGAGACAACGCGTGAGTTATTGAATAGTGATTGACGTGGAGGGAAAATTCTTCATTTGAATGAAGTCAATGCAACAATTTATTTAATATTCTGCGTCGTGAAGTGTTATATAAGGGGGAAGTTGAAGTATCTCTTGTTGCATTATTTATGCCACTTCAGAGGTTTTCTCTGGGTCAATCCATTTATAATAAACTGGACACGCATGTCTGTGCCAACCGACATGCGTTGACTTATCACAACCTTATCTATGGCTTTTTTCGAAAATTTTTTGTCTGAAATTTTATGGAGCTTTATACAGTATCGTCTGATCTTTCAACTGTATGATTTTTAATTCAGTGAAGGAGTTCATTAGATTTCTCTTTCAGCTTCGGAATTCAGGGGAGAATTAAATGGCAAATACTATCGTGGAATTATTCTGCTATAAAATTTAACTACAATTTTCATAAATTTAACGGAATATCCAACAATTGTTAATGGTCAAAACAACGTCGAGCAAAAATTCCTAGTATTTATGGGGTAATAGGTTCATTTGAGAGGTAGGTTGTGGAATAATTAATATGAATGCCAGAAAATTGGCTATAAATATGAC
This sequence comes from Fopius arisanus, assembly GCF_000806365.1. NCBI lineage: Eukaryota > Metazoa > Arthropoda > Insecta > Hymenoptera > Braconidae > Fopius > Fopius arisanus. Next base: position 1,245,347 of record NW_011887765.1, on the reverse strand, counting down.
AAAAATTACAGTGTCGTATCGTAAAACTTGTTGCACTCCCGATTTTTTAACTGTCAGTTAAATAAACTCAATTCACCGCAGTAAAATAGTAATTTATCAGTAATTTTTTGTGAACGTTTGAAAAGAAAATGCAATTTTAACGGGAATGAAAATATCGATATTTTCATTTGTCGATTTATTTCAAGAATTCGCCATTTCCGGGAAAAAATTTCACCGTCTAGTGTGTGACTCCGGCGATCACCCAAGCTAAGCAACGCTCAGTTGGGTTAGTACTTGGATGGGTGCCCGCTTAGTCACACCCATCGGCGTGTAGACTGCCGCCGTCAGGCACGGGTGCGGAGAGCTGGTGTGTTCACCGAGTCAGTGTGACTGATGAACACAGCAGAATCCCCGCAGTACCGGCCGGCTGCGCTACTG